>NC_047112.1:103705196-104005196 GCF_902500255.1 Thalassophryne amazonica | reverse complement strand
GACCCAGACACAGATATGTGGCAGAGAATAAATGAATGACTAATATGAAGTCATAGTAGCCAGTCTGCTTTGTGTTCACCTGATTCCCTCAGCTTTACAAAATACACCAGAGTAGGTCCTGATTGGAACTTGGCTAGGAGACCACTTGAGAAGCCCAGGGACTGTGTTTCTCTGTGTAAAACTGGAGTTGTATTTAGAAGTATATTTACTGACAAAATTGGTGACGTGTTCAATACTTATTTTACCCACTTTATGTCCCACAAGACACTTTACAAGGGTAAGCTGTAACCCTACCCGCCCCTCAGAGCAAGAATGTTGGCAACAGCAGTAAAGAAAAACTCCCTTGGGTGTTTTTTTAATTGTAGGAAGAAATGTCAAGCAGACCAGACTCTGAGGGATGACCATCCTGTTTGGCTATACTACCAACAACAAAAAGCCAAATAAACAAGGTACAGCAAAGAATTATCAAGCATGATTGAACTAGACTTCTAGGTAAATGTCCTGTCCTGAGGTCTTAATGACCATGAATCAGCCAGGTGGTAAAGATAATGGTCCATCATGGTTAGAAGAGAGTTCAGTTCCTTAAACCTTCAAGAGCAGTTCCATTGAGTTTATTTATACTGTCAAATCACAACATATGTGACCTCAAACTGCTACACATGAGTAAAGGCTAACTTTACCCACTTCCTGAACAAGCACATTGGCAACAGTGGTCAGGAAAAACTTCCTCAGACTTTATCCCCAAAACAAAATTTACAAATACCAGGTCCTTTCTGTGTGGAGTTTCCATGTTCTCCCCGTGTTTGCGTGGGTTTCCTCAACATGCTCTGGCTTCCTCCCACTTCCAAAGACATGCAGGTTTGGTGAATTGGAAACTTTGATAACACTTTACTTGAAGGTATTGTCATAATAGTGACATGCCACTGTCATAACTGTTACATGACAGTCATGAAGGTGTCATAAACATTATGTCAATGTCATAAACATTTCTGACTACTGTCATTGTGTCATTTGGTTTTTATAATGACAAATTGACATTTTGCCCTGTGACGGACTGGCGTCCTGTCCTGGGTGTACCCCGCCTCACGCCCTATGACTGCTGGGATAGGCTCCAGCCCCCCGCGACCCTTGATTGGACTAAGCGGTAGAAGATGGATGGATGGATGAAGTTGACATTTTTTGGGTTATCTTGATTATAACAATTTGTCTTTAATCAACGAGACATGACCAGAACTTGTCTTTGGCCTTTTTGGTCTTTGGTTGTATGCCAACTTGTCAACTTGTCATTACAAAAACCGAATGACACTTAATGACAGCAGTCATAAATGTTCATGATATTGACATAATGTTTATGACACCTTCTTGACTGTGTCATGTAACAGTTATGACAGTGGCATGTCACTATTATAACAATACCTACAAGTAAAGTGTTACCAAAATTTTATATTAACTGTAGGTGTTAGTTTGTCTGTCTGTATTGGTTGGCCCTGCGATAATCTGGCGTCCTGTCCAGGGTGTACTCCTCCTCTTGCCTAATGACTGCTGCAGTCGGCTCCAGCTCCTTGTAAACTTTAACAGACAAAAGTCAATTCAGAAAATAGATGAAAAATGAATGTGATTTCACCCAGCTCTAAATTGATGAAGTAGGTGTCATTGCCCAGTTGCTGATGGACCTAACTGTATATGCTTTGTAAGATTAAAATATACATTCTTCTTTGTTGTTGTCACTTTGCAGCTTTGAGCAGCTGTGCATCAACTTTGCCAATGAGCAGCTGCAGCAGTTCTTTGTGCAGCATGTGTTCAAGCTGGAGCAGGAGGAATACGCTCGTGAAAGCATTATCTGGGAGCACATTGACTACCAAGACAACCAGCGCACCCTGGATGTACTGGCCATAAAACCTCTGAACATGCTGGCACTTATTGATGAGGAGAGCCACTTCCCTAAGGTCACAGCCCTTCTTGTCCTTATAAAACCCATATAGCAACAAAGTCAAGCAGGATGTAACAGTCCAGTTTTCTGAATTTTCAGGGCACAGATGCCACGATGCTGCAAAAAATGAACCAGCTCCATGGCAAAGGGGGCATCTATATTTCCCCTAGGAACAACTACGAGACACAGTTTGGAGTACAACATTTTGCTGGAGCTGTTTATTATGACTCGCAAGGTATTTCTACAACTATCTCCAAGTACAGGCCACTCCCCTCCAAGTGCATGTGATGGCTTTTTTGTGTCTTGTCTTGTTTTAAGGATTCCTTGAGAAAAACCGTGATGCTCTCAGCTCAGACCTGGTTCAGCTGGTAGAGACCTCAACCAACAAACTCCTGAAACAGACCTTTCTTAAGGAGCTATCCTCCAGCACAATCAAGACCAGCACCAACCCCAAGATGATAATCAACATGCCCAAGAACAGCCTTCGGGTCAGTGCAGCCTTCAGACAACACAAACTTCAGCGTGAGATGTATTCAGTGACCTTGTGTGACTATACGCATCTTCTTCTTTGACTTTCGGCTGTTCCCGTTAGGGGTCGCTACAGCAGATCAATCGTTTCCATCTCACCCTGTCTTCTGTATCTTCCTCTGTCACACCAACCACCTGCATGTCCTCCCTCAGCACATCCATAAACCTCCTCTTTGGCCTCCCTCTTCTCCTCCTGCCTGGTGGCTCCATCCTCAGCATCCTTCTCCCTAGATACCCTGGGTCCCTCCTCTGCACATGTCCAAACCATCTCAATCTCGCCTCTCTGACTTTGTCCCCAAACCGTCCCACCTGAGCTGTCCCTCTGATATGTTCATTCCTAATCTTGTCCATTCTTGTCACTCCCAAAGAGAATCTCAACATCTTCAGCTCTGCCACCTCCAGCTCTGCCGCCTGTCTTTTTGTTAGTGCCACTGCCTCTAAGCCGTACAACATAGCTGGTCTCACTACTGTCTTGTAAACTTTCCCCTTCACTCTTGCTGATATTCTTCGGTCACAAATCACTGCTGCCACCTTTCTCCACCCACTCCACCCTGCCTGCACTCTCTTCTTCACCTCTCTACCACACTCTCCATTACTTTGAATAGTTGACCCCAAATATTTAAACTCATCTACTTTCACCACTTCTACTCCTTGTAACTTCACTATTTCACTGGGCTCCCTCCCATTCACACACATGTACTCAGTCTTGCTTCTACTGACTTTCATTCCCCTTCTCTCCAAAGCATATGTCCACCTCTCCAGACTAGACTCAGCTTGCTCTCTACTCTCACTACAGATCACAATGTCATCTGCAAACATCATAGTCCATGGGGACTCCTGTCTGATCTCATCCGTCAACCTGTCCATCACCACTGCAAACAAGAAAGGACTCAGAACTGATCCTTGGTGTAATCCCACCTCCACCTTGAATGAGTCTGTCATTCCGACTGCGCATCTCACCGCTGTCACACTATTCTTGTACATGTCCTGCACTACCCTAACATACTTCTCTGCCACTCCACACTTCCTCATACAATACCACAGCTCTTCTCTTGGCACCCTATCATAAGCTTTTTCTAAGTCCACAAACACACAATGTAACTCTTTATGGCCTTCTCTGTACTTTTCCAACAGTATTCTCAGAACAAACATTGCATGTGTAGGGCTCTTTCTCAGCATGAAACCATATTGCTGCTCACAGATCTTCACCTGTATTCTAAGCCTAGCTTTCCCATAACTTCATGCTGTGGCTGATCAACTTTATGCCTCTGTAGTTACTGCAGTTCTGCACATCACTCTTGTTCTTGAAAATAGGAACCAGCACACTTCGTCTCCACTCCTCAGGCATCCTCTCACTTTCCAAGATTTTATTAAACAATCTGGTTAGAAACTCTACTGCCATCTCTCCTAGACATTTCCATGCCTCCAATGGAATGTCATCTGGACCAACTGCCTTTCCACTCTTCATCTTCTTCATAGCAGCCCTCACTTCTTCCTTACTAATTTCTTGTACTTCCTGACTTACTCTCACCACATCATCCAGCCTTTTCTCTCGCTCATTTTCTTTATTCATCAGCTCTTCAAAATATTCCCTCCACCTACTCAGCACACAGTCCTCACTTGTGGACTGGTGGTTGGCTCTCACTGCAGTATTGTATCACTTCCTGTTCCGGAGCACAGCGGTGTTTTGCTGTATCTGTTAGCTGTTTAATCTGTGCAGTTAGATTGATCTAGTTAACTAGATAATGATTTGTTTCACAGTGTAATCTTCACGTGCCTTAACTAAAGCACTCCCTCTGCTGAATCACCTCTAAATTATTTACACATTATTCACTTTGTGTATTTTTAGGAATCCGCTAGCTTAGCGCAGCTACTAGCTCTTAGCCAGTTTAGCATGGCAGCTTCTCCTGTCTCTCCCGCACTTTTCTGCTCTGGGTGTGAAATGTTTAGTTATTCCTCGGCCTCCTTTAGCAGTAATGGTACTTGTAATAAGTGTAGCTTATTCATAGCTTTGGAGACCAGGCTGGGCGAATTGGAGACTCGCCTCCGCACCTTGGAAAATCCTACAACTAGCCAGGCCCCTGTAGTCAGTGAGGACCAAGGTAGCTTAGCCGCCGTTAGTTCCCCTCCAGCAGATCCCGAGCAGCCGGGGAAAGCAGGCTGACTGGGTGACTGTGAGGAGGAAGCGTAGTCCTAAACAGAAGCCCCGTGTACACCGCCAACCCGTTCACATCTCTAACCGTTTTTCCCCACTCGGCGACACACACGCCGAGGAACAAACTCTGGTTATTGGCGACTCTGTTTTGAGAAATGTGAAGTTAGCGACACCAGCAACCATAGTCAATTGTCTTCCGGGGGCCAGAGCAGGTGACATTGAAGGAAATTTGAAACTGCTGGCTAAGGCTAAACGTAAATTTGGTAAGATTGTAATTCACGTCGGCAGTAATGACACCCGGTTACGCCAATCGGAGGTCACTAAAATTAATATTGAATTGGTGTGTAACTTTGCAAAAACAATGTTGGACTCTGTACTTTTCTCTGGGCCCCTCCCCAATCGGACCGGGAGTGACATGTTTAGCCGCATGTTCTCCCTGAATTGCTGGCTGTCTGAGTGGTGTCAAAAAATGAGGTGGGCTTCATAGATAATTGGCAAAGCTTCTGGGGAAAACCTGGTCTTGTTAGGAGAGACGGCATCCATCCCACTTTGGATGGAGCAGCTCTCATTTCTAGAAATCTGGCCAATTTTCTTAAATCCTCCAAACTGTGACTATCCAGGGTTGAGACCAGGAGGCAGAGTTGTAGTCTTACACACCTATCTGCAGCTTCTCTCCCCCTGCCATCCCCTCATTACCCCATCCCTGTAGAGACAGTGCCTGCTCTGAGACCACCAATAACCAGCAAAAATCTATTTAAGCATAAAAATTCAAAAAGAAAAAATAATATAGCACCTTCAACTGCACCACAGACTAAAACAGTTAAATGTGGTCTATTAAACATTAGATCTCTCTCTTCTAAGTCCCTGTTAGTAAATGATATAATAATTGATCAACATATTGATTTATTCTGCCTTACAGAAACCTGGTTACAGCAGGATGAATATGTTAGTTTAAATGAGTCAACACCCCCGAGTCACACTAACTGCCAGAACGTTCGTAGCACGGGCTGAGGCGGAGGATTAGCAGCAATCTTCCACTCCAGCTTATTAATTAATCAAAAACCCAGACAGAGCTTTAATTCATTTGAAAGCTTGACTCTTAGTCTTGTCCATCCAAATTGGAAGTCCCAAAAAACAGTTTTATTTGTTGTTATCTATCATCCACCTGGTCGTTACTGTGAGTTTCTCTGTGAATTTTTGGACCTTTTGTCTGACTTAGTGCTTAGCTCAGATAAGATAATTATAGTGGACGATTTTAACATCCACACAGATGCTGAGAATGACAGCCTCAACACTGCATTTAATCTATTGTTAGACTCGATTGGCTTTGCTCAAAATGTAAATGAGTCCACCCACCACTTTAATCATACCTTAGATCTTGTTCTGACTTATGGTATGGAAATTGAAGACTTAACAGTATTCCCTGAAAACCCCCTTCTGTCTGATCATTTCTTAATAACATTTACATTTACTCTGATGGACTACTCAGCAGTGGGGAATAAGTTTCATTACAGTAGAAGTCTTTCAGAAAGCGTTGTAACTAGGTTTAAGGATATGATTCCTTCTTTGTTATGTTCTCCAATGCCATATACCAACACAGGGCAGAGTAGCTACCTAAACTCTGTGAGTGAGATAGATTATCTCGTCAATTGTTTTATATCCTCTTTGAGGACAACTTTGGATGCTGTAGCTCCTCTGAAAAAGAGAGCCTTAAATCAGAAGTGCCTGACTCCTGTGGTATAACTCACAAACTTGCAGCTTAAAGCAGATAACCCGTAAGTTGGAGAGGAAATGGTGTCTCACTAATTTAGAAGAGCTTCACTTAGCCTGGAAAAAGAGTCTGTTGCTCTATAAAAAAAAGCCCTCCGTAAAGCTAGGACATCTTACTACTCATCACTAATTGAAGAAAATAAGAACAACCCTAGGTTTCTTTTCAGCACTGTAGCCAGGCTGACAAAGAGTCAGAGCTATATTGAGCCGAGTATTCCTTTAACTTTAAGTAGTAATGACTTCATGACTTTCTTTGCTAATAAAATAACTATTAGAGAAAAAATTACTCATAACCATCCCAAAGACATATCGTTCTCTTTGGCTGCTTTCAGTGATGCCGGTATTTGGTTAGACTCTTTCTCTCCGATTGTTCTGAGTTATTTTCATTAGTTACTTCCTCCAAACCATCAACATGTCTATTAGACCCCATTCCTACCAGGCTGCTCAAGGAAGCTCTACCATTAATTAATGCTTCGATCTTAAATATGATCAATGTCTTTATTAGTTGGCTATGTACCACAGGCTTTTAAGGTGGCAGTAATTAAACCATTACTTAAAAAACCATCACTTGACCCAGCTATCTTAGCTAATTATAGGCCCATCTCCAACCTTCCTTTTCTCTCAAAAATTCTTGAAAGGGTAGCTGTAAAACAGCTAACTGATCATCTGCAGAGGAATCGTCTATTTGAAGAGTTTCAGTCAGGGATTAGAATTCATCATAGTACAGAAACAGCATTAGTGAAGGTTACAAATGATCTTCTTATGGCCTCAGACAGTGGACTCATCTCTGTGCTTGTTCTGTTAGACCTCAGTGCTGCTTTTGATACTGTTGACCATAAAATTTTATTACAGAGATTAGAGCATGCCATAGGTATTAAAGGCACTGCGCTGGTTTGAATCATATTTATCTAATAGATTACAATTTGTTCATGTAAATGGGGAATCTTCTTCACAGACTAAGGTTAATTATGGAGTTCCACAAGGTTCTGTGCTAGGACCAATTTTATTCACTTTAGACATGCTTCCCTTAGGCAGTATTATTAGACAGCATTGCTTAAATTTTCATTGTTACGCAGATGATACCCAGCTTTATCTAATCATGAAGCCAGAGGACACACACCAATTAGCTAAACTGCAGGATTGTCTTACAGACATAAAGACATGGATGACCTCTAATTTCCTGCTTTTAAACTCAGATAAGACTGAAGTTATTGTACTTGGCCCCACAAATCTTAGAAACATGGTGTCTAACCAGATCCTTACTCTGGATGGCAGACTCTCTATTACTCTGACCTCTAGTAATACTGTGAGAAATCTTGGAGTCATTTTTGATCAGGATATGTCATTCAATGTGCATATTAAACAAATATGTAGGACTGCTTTTTTGCATTTGCGCAATATCTCTAAAATTAGAAAGGTCTTGTCTCAGAGTGATGCTGAAAAACTAATTCATGCATTTATTTCCTCTAGGCTGGACTATTATAATTCATTATTATCAGGTTGTCCTAAAAGTTCCCCGAAAAGCCTTCAGTTAATTCAAAATGCTGCAGCTAGAGTACTGACGGGGACTAGAAGGAGAGAGCATATCTCACCCATATTGGCCTCTCTTCATTGGCTTCCTGTTAATTCTAGAATAGAATTTAAAATTCTTCTTCTTACTTATAAGGGTTTGAATAATCAGGTCCCATCTTAGGGACCTCATAGTACCATATCACCCCAATAGAGCGCTTCACTTTCAGACTGCAGGCTTACTTGTAGTTCCTAGGGTTTGTAAGAGTAGAATGGGAGGCAGAGCCTTCAGCTTTCAGGCTCCTCTCCTCTGGAACCAGCTCCCAATTCGGATCAGGGAGACAGACACCCTCTCTACTTTTAAGATTAGACTTAAAACTTTCCTTTTTGCTAAAGCTTATAGTTAGGGCTGGATCAGGTGACCCTGAACCATCCCTTAGTTATGCTGCTATAGACTTAGACTGCTGGGGGGTTCCCATGATGCACTGAGTGTTTCCTTCTCTTTTTGCTCTGTATGCACCACTCTGCATTTAATCATTAGTGATTGATCTCTGCTCCCCTCCACAGCATGTCTTTTTCCTGGTTCTCTCCCTCAGCCCCAACCAGTCCCAGCAGAAGACTGCCCCTCCCTGAGCCTGGTTCTGCTGGAGGTTTCTTCCTGTTAAAAGGGAGTTTTTCCTTCCCACTGTCGCCAAGTGCTTGCTCACAGGGGGTCGTTTTGACCGTTGGGGTTTTTCTGTATTATTGTATGGCTTTGCCTTACAATATAAAGCCTTGGGGCAACTGTTTGTTGTGATTTGGCGCTATATAAATAAAACTGATTTGATTTGTCAGCACATTACCATGCGCATCTTTTACCACCCTAACCTGCTGCATCCTTTCCAACACCATTTCTCTTCCTGCCCTCACCATGGTACAACAACTTGTACCCACCGCCGATGCTCCTGCTCTTACTTCCCTTCCACTTGGTCTCTTGCACACACAATATGTCTACCTTTCTCCTCTCCATCATATCAGCCAGCTCTCTCCCTTTACCAGTCATACTACCAACATTCAAAGTCCCCACTCTTATTTCCACCCTTCTAGTTTTCTTCTTCTCCCGCTGTTTATGGAAATGTTCTCCTCCTCTTCTTCGTCGTCTTCACCCAGCAGTAGCCCAATTTCCAGTGGCACCCTGTTGGGCAACAGCACCGGTGGTGGACGTTGGTAACCCGGGCCGCGACTGATCCAGTATGGAAATGCCATTCTTAGTCTTCATAGTTGGGTTGGCTTGTTTTACGCCGGATGCCCTTCCTGACGCAACCCTCCTCATTTATCCGGGCTTGGGACTGGCACTCAGAATGTACTGGCTGCACACCCCATGTGGCTGAGTTCGCATATAAAAGTAAAACGGAACTGTGGAAAGCATATGCCTTTTTCACAGTTTGGTGCACAGAGGCTATTTTTTAGAATATGTCCATGTATAAATACCACATTTTTGTGTCCATTTATTAATATTTTTCCTGCCACCGCCCATATACATATACAAAATGTAAATTTATTAATTCTAAAATATTAGAGTACAAGAGCACTTTTTTTCTTTTTTTTTTTTGCTATGGATCTTGGAAATTGGGATGTATTTCATTGTCTACAGACACTGCATAAGCCAAATGGTGGTATGTACTTGTATCAAAAAATGATTTCAGTAATACAACTCCTGGCAATAATTATGGAATCACCGGCCTCGGAGGATGTTCATTCAGTTGTTTAATTTTGTAGAAAAAAAGCAGATCACAGACATGACACAAAACTAAAGTTATTTCAAATGGCAACTTTCTGGCTTTAAGAAACACTATAAGAAATCAGGAAAAATAACCGTGGCAGTCAGTAATGGTTACTTTTTTAGACCACGCAGAGGGAAAAAAATATGGAATCACTCAATTCTGAGGAAAAAATTATGGAATCACCCTGTAAATTTTCATCCCCAAAACTAATACCTGCATCAAATCAGATCTGCTCGTTAGTCTGCATCTAAAAAGGAGTGATCACACCTTGGAGAATTGTTGCACTAAGTGGACTGACATGAATCATCTTAAAAGAGGGTAAATCATCAAGCAATGTTGCAAAAGATGTTGGTTGTTCACAGTCAGCTGTGTCTAAACTCTGGACCAAATACAAACAACATGGGAAGGTTGTTAAAGGCAAACATACTGGTAGACCAAGGAAGACATCAAAGCGTCAACACAGAAAACTTAAAGCAATATGTCTCAAAAATCGAAAATGCACAACAAAACAAATGAGGAATGAATGAGAGGAAACTGGAGTCAACATCTGTGACCGAACTGTAATAAACCGCCTAAAGGAAATGGGATTTACATACAGAAAAGCTAAACAAAAGCCAAGTTGAAGTGGAAGTTGAAGAAAATGGTCCATGACAAGGCTCCAACCTGCAAAGCTGATCTGGCAACAGCAATCAGAGAAAGTTGGAGCCAGATTGATGAAGAGTACTGTTTGTCACTCATTAAGTCCATGCTTCAGAGACTGCAAGCTGTTATAAAAGCCAGAGGTGGTGCAACAAAATACTAGTGATGTGTTGGAACGTTCTTTTGTTTTTCATGATTCCATAATTTTTTCCTCAGAATTGAGTGATTCCATATTTTTTTCCCTCTGCTTGGTCTAAAAAAGTAACCGTTACTGACTGCCACAATTATTTTTCCTGATTTCTTATAGTGTTTCTTAAAGCCAGAAAGTTGCCATTTGAAATGACTTTAGTTTTGTGTCATGTCTGTGATCTGCTTTTTTTCTACAAAATTAAACAACTGAATGAACATCCTTTGAGGCTGGTGATTCCATAATTTTTGCCAGGGGTTGTATTAGTGATGGATTTATTCAATCCCAGATAGCTTGTGTAAGCAGTAACCCAAAACCAGTAAATGCTATGAATCTATAATTCAGCTAAATTAAAGAGCACATAAGGAGGGTGAAGTGATTAGATGACCGTTAACTCTGGTGCACCCATCATTTAAAAAGCAACCTTGTTTTCACTGTGTAATATTTCAAAGACATGTCTGTCATCTGGTGGATGTGGCGCCATCCTTCACCTGAGCATCAATCAGGTAAGCTAACAACCAGATGGAGAAACGCGATGCCTTCTATACAGCCAAATATGAGACAAATTACATAACAGAAACTAAAACCAGAATTAAAGAATGGATATAGCTTTTGTCCGGACTGCAAATTAGTGACAACAATCCTTACACACTGTTTCACAACATTTCAAAACCTTTGAAACACCTGTGTTTCTAGCACTGGTACCACAGTCTCTTATACAAAAAGACTGGTAGCGTGTTTTTGAAAACATGGCTGTGATTGGTCCATCTGATATGTAGGCCGCTGTTGGCTATCACGCCGCGCTCTGTGATTGGCTGTGGCGTAACCACCGAAAATGTAAGTTGGTTCCACTCGTCCAGAGACTGTGGTACCAGTGCTATGTTGTAAACAAAGGCTGCAGCTAATCAGAGAGCGGCGTGTCTCAGCCAATCAGCAAAATGTCAGAATCCTGACTAAAAGTCACGTGATCAAATAACCCGATACCGGCTCCTTTACATTGGCTGGAGGAGTGGAACCAACTTACTGTGTTTCAAAACATTGTTATGGAGTTTGTGCACCTGATTCCTTTAGCTTTCAGAAATGTGGTAGAGTGGGTTGTGATTAGAACTTGGCTGGAGGAGCACTTGAGAAGACCAGGGACTGTGTGAGTAAGGGCATCCGCTGTAAAACGTGTGCCAAATCTAAGCGTGGATCTATATCATATATGATCCATTGTGGTGACCCTGAACAACAGGTGACAGTCGAAAGACAGACGACAACAATAACTAATTCACGGTTTTAGAGTTTCCCAGAATCCTTTGCACACTGGGGAGGGAGAGTTGATAATGGCTCAGCTTAAGTTGATAATGGCTCAGCTTAATGCTACCTTTAACATTGAAAATACCATTGACATGCTAATGCGTTAGCATCAGTCCTGTTTTTAAGTTATAAAATACATCTATCAACTGTTTCAGAAGACCATAACAGGTCGATTTAACATAAAAAAGGTAAATATTACTTACAGACATATGCTCTTTAGGGTTTTAGCGGGAAAAAATTAAGATAAAGCGAAATAAAACAAAGAACCAATGAAGCAGCAGATCAAAGATGGAAGCAATGCTTCATTGGTTCAAGGTTCAAAACAAAGCCGCGCTGCAGAAACGGCTGATTATGCAGACCTGCTGCAGGGTCTGTAATCAATGTAGAGAAATTATCATTTTCCTGACAAACACCCCCAAAAACAACGGCCACTCTGAAGGACCGATAAGGGAATCGTTACGCAAAAAGGCTATTGATGTTGATGGATCGAATCATTTCTTAAGGATACCTGAAAAGAACCAGTTCCTGACACACAACCCTAACAGCAACATGTTTTTTTTAATGTAAGACTTGCATTAAAGTCTCACGATTATCTTAGTTAAACACCTAATATTTGATATATTAGGTTTTATATTTTGGTTGAACTCACCTCCATAACGACACTGTTGCAAACAAGTTGCTTGTCCACTCCACCACCCGCAAATGCTTGTTTACACTGACAATGAAATCTCAGCCTCCCCAGCGAGAACGTGATTACGCGCAAGATTTGACATCGTAAAGGCATCTATAGGATCATCCTTCTTTTGGTTGCATGACCTATGAACTTGAAACATCAACATTTTTTACAGCCCCAAATCAGAAAAAGTTGCAATGATACAGAAAATGCCCCCCCCCCCCCCAAAAAAAAACCAAACAAACACAAAAACAAAACAAAACAGTGATTCTTACATTTACTGCTATCCACCTATTAATCATTGTTTTATAAGGCCATGACCAGCAATAATGTATTGGGTCGAGAGCAGCTGAAGAAGTTGGAAATGTCAGATAAGAAAATGTGGAGATGGATATGTGGCGTTACAAAGATGGACAGAATAGAAATGAGACAATCAGAAGTGCTAGAAATAACCAGGAAGGTCTGGCAGCGTAGGTTGGACATGATGAAAAGAGACGATAATAAGCTTGAAAACAAGAGGGGAAGAACTGTAGGAGAAATACAGGAAGGCAGACATGAACCGAGTAAAGGAAAAGAGGGTGAGTGGATAAAATCAAGAAATAAACAATGCTAAAGTCCATTTGTTTGTGTTTAACAGCAAGCAGCTGATGTTAAGAAGCAAGTGCCGACACTGACCGGCCAGTTCCGTGTGTCTCTGGATTCTTTGATGAAAACGCTGACGGCGTGCCAGCCGTATTTTATACGCTGCATTAAACCCAACGACTTCAAGAAGCCCATGGTGAGGAAACACAGAAAAATCCAAATAAAAAAAAATCTCCACATACATAGTACATGATATTCTTTGATGTCATAAAATGGGCTGCTGTGTTTTAGCTGTTTGACAGAGACCTGTGCATGCGTCAGCTCCGCTACTCTGGGATGTTGGAGACTATCAGGATCCGGAAAGCTGGCTATCCCGTACGCTACACCTTTCAGGAGTTCTTGGAACGCTACCGTGTCCTTCTTAGAACGTCCATCTGTGATCCAAAAACAGTGAGTTGGGGTTGATACGGCAGAGTGTGATTTTTAATCGAGACTTTTTTCAGTTGTTTTCCCTCACTTGCTCATGCATTCTGTGGCACTTGTACTTTTGCACAGGAAAGCGCAGAACGATGCTGTGAAAGCATTTGTGAAACGGTGCTCGCTGGAGAGGGCGACTGTAAAACTGGCAAGACAAAGTTATTCCTAAAGGTGCTGCCGAGAACAGAACTTCATGCGTTTTACTTCTCACCTTTGCCAACAAGGATGTGTATTTTCCCCTGTCTGTTGGCTTGTTTGCTTTCACCAGGATTACACAATATTTTATGGACCTTATTGGACAGATGGGAAATGGGCTAAATATAGACTCATTACATTTTAGTATCGATCCAGAATCATGGGCTTATCCAGGAGCCCATGGGCCTGCCTCCTCCCCTCACTTATTCCATGCCTCCTTTCATACAACTGTGTAATACTAATACACCTGGGGTTTGTTGGACAGTATAAAAGTATTTTTGTCAGATTTTAATCCAGATTTCTAAATGGCACTCATGTTGCACTGTGGGTCCTGATTAGTACTTGGATTGTAGATCACTTAGGGCAGGGCCACATCCTGTCCAATTATCTATCCTGGGTCATAGGGCATCCTGAGGTCAGTGATCAGGGGGATTCCAAGTGCTATAAGCCTTTTATAACAGTAGAGGGTGCTAGTCTATTTTTTCCCCACGTCATTTCAAATACTGTATTTCCTTGATCAAACACCTAACCTTAAATATGGGCCTGCCTCGTTAATTGCCCGGCCAAACTCTGCCGGAAAAAATAAACGCCTACCTTAAATAAGCGCCAGTCTTGTTTAAAGACAGGGTCACTTATGTTAACCGCCAGACATCTCTGCCTAGCTGATCCTTCCATGCCTTCTGACAATGGACGGACATCATCCCCTTAAGAATTGAATGAATGAGTTTTATTCAGCATGCACATAAACAAAATACCAACATAAAATCTTACTAACATAGCAAATCAAAAAACAAAAGAAAATACAACAATAACTCAAACAATTTCCCAATTGGGTGCGGCTGACAGGGCGTGGGCTGAAGCAAAACCTTATAAATGCCCACCTCCTACACCAGTTACTATGCACATTTAAATACACTCAAAACAAGGTAACAATCAGAAAAATAACGTAACTGAACAGAATAAAACAATCAATAATATGATGTGCAAATAAACAAAAAAGAACCACAAAAACAATTAGCCTAATATAGCGTACTGTAGTAGGAAATTACATTGTTTTTATAGAACCTTTTAACACCTACCAATGTACCAGATGATTTGATATTATCAGAACAATTATTCCAGATTCTAACACCTTTTACAGAAATACAATGACTTTTAACAGGAGTTTGAATCTTTCTTCTCTCAAGTATCAGTGTTCATCACAAATGATAACTGGACTCCCTTATTTTAAACAACTCCTGAACGTGTAGAGGCAAAAGTTTATTTTTAACTTTGTACATGATCTGTATCGTAAAATAATCCACCAAATCTTGAAATTTCAAAAAACACAGACAAGCAAACAACTGGTTTGTTGGTTCGTAATATGTATTTTTTACTTATAACTCTTATAGCTTTCTTTTTGTAACAAAAAAACTGGATTTTGTTTTTGTTTTATATGTGTTTCCCCAAACCTCATTACAATAGGTCATATATGAGACACGTAATGAATGATACAGCATGACCAACGAATGTTGGGGGAGAAAATATTGTGCTTTATACAAAATTGAAATAACTTTTGAAATTTTAGATTTGGCATAATTTATATGAGTTTTCCAACTTAATTTATCATCAAAAAAAATTGCTGTCAGGATTAGCAACATTTGAAGCCGAAGCCGCAGCACCCCCTTCTAGCTCTGAGTTCTCCACATGTGGGGCACAAGATGTTCCCATAGTATGACAGGCCCAGCTGGGTTCCCTACTGGACACGTCAGGGGCTCAGATATATGACCACCCAGGGCGCCTGCTCCCTGCACACCCTGGGCTGGGTCCCCGCTGATTTTAGAATTCTCATTCACCACGTACCGAGGGCCGGTCTCTGAGTTACTGCCCATGGTTACGCTAGTCAATTTGCTGCAGGCCAATTGGCCACAACTAATGGATATTGACAACATCCTGGTTTGAATTCAGAGTTTTTCGTCTCCAAGATGGGTAATCCCACCTACCCATCCATTATATATATATATATATATATATAGCTGAGGTTCTGAGGTTGTTTTCTCAATCTCTGACAATAATTCATTCATTTATTAATTTTCTATACCTGTTTACTCCAATCAAGGGTCACGGGGGGCTGTCATAGGGCGAGAGGGACTGACAGGATGCCAGTCTATTGCAGGGCCACATATAGACAAACACAGTCACATTCACATGCACACATGATCAGTATAAGGTCTCCAATTCACCTAACCTGCATGTCTTTGGAAGTAAGAGGAAGCCAGAGTACCCAGAGGGAACCCAAACAAACACAGTGAGAACATCCAAACTCCATACAGAAAGGACCAGATGGGAAGTAATTCCACAACCTTCTTGCTGTGAGGCAGCAGTGCTAACCACTAACACCATGCCACCATCTGGACAATATTAATCATTTTATTTGCAAAGTACTTTTAAAAAAATCAAGATGCTGTACAACAGCCAGTAAGCATTTAAAACCACAAACAATACACAACATAAAAGGCATATTAAAAAGTCAAGTCAAGTGTGGGTGCATTGGTGCTGTGCTTCATCGCATCCACAACACGACAGAACCACAGAACCACCTTGGGTCCTGGATGGTGGTCACCCAGGCTGACAACCTGTCCATATTAATAACAAATTTAAAAAATTAAAAATTTAAATCATGAAATTACAAATGCTGACATAAATCAAACTCATACCTCCCAACCCTGAAAAGTTATCTGTTTCAGAAAGTCTTAAGTTTGACCTTACATATCTCAATAGAAGTTTGCTGCCTCACATCAACTGCCAAACTGTTCCACAAAATTGGTGTGCGATATCAGAAAGCTCTACCATCCGCTGCTGTCATCATCTTAATCTTTAGAAGACACAACAAACCGGCTCCCTGTGAATGCAGGGTGCGTGCCGACACATAAGGCTTCAGCAAATTGGCCAAATAAGAGGATACACGCCCACTCAAGACTTAAAATTCAAAAGCAGAACCTTAAAATTTACCCTCACTTGAAAAGGGAACCAGTAAAGAGATTTCAACACTGGTGTGAAAAGATCAAACTTTCTAGTTCCAGTCAACATCCAAACAGCCACATTCTGAACTACAACCCCAATTCCAGTGAAGTTGGGACGTTGTGTATGTACGTTAGGGATGCTCCATTTATACCCAATCATGACACTCACCTGTTTCCAATTAGGTGTTCTTTGAGCATTCATCAACTTTCCCAATCTTTTATAACCCTGTCCCAACTTTTTTGAAATGTGTTGCAGGCATCCATTTCAAAATGAGCAAATATTTGCACAAAAACAATAAAGTTCATCAGTTTGAACATTAAATATCTTGTCTTTGTGGTGTATTCAATTGAATATAGGTTGAAGAGGATTTGCACATCGTTGTATTCTGTTTTTATTTACATTTTACACAATGTTCCAACTTCATTGGAATTGGGTTTGTATTTGAAGACCCCTGGTACTTCTTTGTGGCACCCCCCATCCCCCCCCCCCCCCCCCCCAAAAAAAACCCCATGTGTGCATCAAAAGAAAGTCTGGTGAAGGATCACACCAAGATGTTTAACAATATCACTGCATTGAGTCACACATTCACCTGGAGACAGTGTGAGATCACTATACAGGTGTCTTCATCTGGCAGGTCCAACAAGCAAACATCATTTCTGTCTACTTATCAGACTTCACCGGCAGAAAGTTAGATGAACTGCAACTTCCCAATGAAACCAGGCAGGTGCCCAACTTAATATTAGGCATATTTTCTGCATGAATAGATGTAAATAACTGAACATCATCAGCATAACATTGAAAAACAATTACAAAGTAGTGTATAGATTTTCCCAAAGGTGCCATGTGCAAGGAAATGGAGCAGACCAAGAACAGACCTGTGTGGGGCTCCATGCTTCACCGCAGAAAATTCCATTGATGTGCCACTGAGCCAAATGTGTTGTGACCAACCCAACAAATAAGACCGCATCCACAAAAGCACATTACCAGAAACACCAAACAAATTCTCCAGTCTATCCAAAAAAGTAAGTTCCATGATCAGTGTACCAAACACAGCACTCAAATCCAACATCAATACAGCAGATGTGGAACTGGAATCCAGAGCAAGCAGCAGGTCACTTTTGTGAGTGCAGATGCCGTGAGCATGATGGGTTGAGCTCATTATTGAGAGTTTATATATATAACACACACACACACACTGCGCACCCCTCTTGTGTGAGATTTATTCATTTATTTATTTTACTTGATGAGAACAATGCTTGATGTGGTATTTTACAGGACTTCCATGACACCATGCTTGAACTGGAGCGAATGAAATCACTGAATGCAAAAGCACTTTTGATCCAAAAAGTCATGAAAGGCTACAAATACAGGTATGACACAAAAAAAGGTTTGGAATGATGTTTTCTGTGACATCATCCTTTAAGTTGAATGTTTCTTTCCAGGAGAGACTTTCTGATGAAAAAGTCAGCTGCTCTTGTTATTCAGAAACACTGGCGAGGACACCAGGGCAGAAAGCTGTACAAAATGGTGAGTCATATCTTAATGCTTGACATCTACCCAAATTTAAAAGGAGTGACTTGCAGTGATGGTCTCATTATGCACGAATTCCAGGTCCAGCTGGGCTTCACACGGTTGCAGGCACAGGTTCGCTCTCGCCAGCTCCACTTTCAGTATAAGAAGAAGCGAGAAGCGGTGATCGCACTGCAGACACGAGCCAGAGGCTTCCTCGTGAGGAAGGAGTGCAAGCGCAAGAGAGACGCCGTTGTCCTCCTGCAAGCACACACCAGGGGCATGCTGGCAAGAAACGCTCTGAAAAAGCTGAAGAGAGATGTAAGTCCAACTTCTAAGAACTCATGTTGATGAAGTCTCTGCTGGGCTGAAATGAAGGAGATTAAACAAAATGTTCCAGAAACACTTTCCCTTCCTTCAGAAAATACTGCCAAATGTGTACTGTTTGAGCAAAGCTCTCAACTAATGATGGCTTACTGGAGGTTAAAAGTTAAAAAAGGCACTTTTATGGTTGAAATGTTCTTCACATTTTTTTAAAACCAATTGTGGGAGGTCCTGCGACTTTTACACCGGCCACTTTATTAGGTAGTACCGGGTTGAACCCCACCTTTGTCTTCAGAACTGCCTTAATTCTTTGTGGCATAGATTCAACAAAGTGTTGGAAATATTCCTCAGAGAAGTTGGTCCATGATGACATGATAGCATCACGCAGTCACCCATTCAACCAATCTGTCCATTCTCCTTTGACCTCTGACATCAACAAGGCATTTTTGTCCTCACAACTGCTGCTCACTGGATATCTTCTCTTTTTTGGACCCTGGAGATGGTTGTGTATGAAAATCCCATTAAGTCAGCAGTTTCTGAAATACTCAGAGCAGCCCGTCTGGCACCAACAACCATGCCACGTTCAAAATCACTTAAATCCCTTTTCTTTCCCATTCTGATCAGTTATCTGCTGATCATTCTGCTCAGTTAAATAGTTAAATACACACTATTATAGAGTGAAATCAGCTCTACTGTCTTGTCAAATCATGTTTTTCAACTCCAATAAGAGTCATTCACAGCATGATAGAGTTGATTTTACACTGTGATAGAATTAATTTAGAACAGGGGTGGGCAACTTGTTCCAGAAAGGGCCAAGAGGGTGCAGGTTTTCTTTGCAGCCACTGATTCCATCAGGTGATTTCACTGATTAACTGATTCCATCTGCTCAATGTGATATTAATCAGTGAAATCACCTGGTGAAATCAGTGGCTGCAAAGAAAACCTGCACCCTCTTGGCCCTTTCTGGAACAAGTTGCCCACCCCTGATTTAGAACTATGATAGATTATATTTAGCTCTATTTGGACCAGGACCAAATATTATCCTGGCAGAGTATATTTTACTCTGTGTGGGGGGAAATAAAACATGATGAGTACTGCAACACAACACTGGAACTCATGGGCCAGGAACACTAAGACATGGAGGACTCGGGACAGGGGAACGTACAGACCATACAGACACCTGGAGGACACACTCGGATGACAGACAGTGACAGTGACAGGAGAGAGCACAAACTCAAACAACACAGACAGGAGACGACGACAAGAGACAACCGATTAACCATCACGACGGACAGCGGCAAGACACAAACCACAAGACACAGACATAAATGCAGGACCAGGAGCAAACACGCACACACACACTGCAGTTATTCATTCATTATTATCTATTGTTTTTATTCATACATCGGGCTGTAATCCGACAAAGTATCCAGGTTTGTATTTATATGAAAAGGTTTCTTACACGTGCTTTATTTATTTATTTATTTACAACTAGTTATTTTGAAAATTTACACTTTTGTTGTTCACTAGCAGGGGTGGTGGCCAAGTGGTTAGTGTGCTTGGTTTCAGTGCAGAAGGCTCTTGGTTCAAATCCCACCCCTGCCACATTTCACCGTGTAATGAGTTGTGACACGAAGGACATCCGGTGTAAAACTTGTGCCAAATCAACATGCTGATTCATGCTGGATTTGCTGTGGCGACCCTGAGTGAAAACAAGGAAGCAGCCGATGGGGCTTACTTACTGACGTACTCATGAAGAAGACAAATAATAAGAGAAAAAAAACAAATCTAATGTATGAGTACACAGAAACACTTGTGTGCTTTTGCACAGTTCTGTACATCTGTACCCATATTGATTTTGATAATTTTCAATTTTCATTTTAGTTTCTGTTTCATTTTACATCCTGGAACATTTCTGTCTGTGTATGAGGTATAATGTGACAAGACAAGAGCATTTTCTAAAACACAACCCATCAACACAGCATTAGCAAGTGATGAGCCGCTGGGTATAAGGATGTGTGTGTGTGCATGCGTGTGCATATACAGTACCAGTCATACGTTTAAACACACTCTCCCATTCAATGAGAAAGTGTGTCCAAACCTTTGACATGTAGTGTACAGTAGTGTTCAGAATAATAGTAGTACTATGTGACTAAAAGATTAATCTAGGTTTTGAGTATATTTCTTATTGTTACATGGGAAACAAGGTACCAGTAGATTCAGTAGATTCTCACAAATCCAACAAGACCAAGCATTCATGATATGCACACTCTTAAGGCTATGAAATTGGGCTATTAGTAAAAAAAGTAAAAAAGGGGGTGTTCACAATAATAGTAGCATCTGCTGTTGACGCTACAAACTCAAAACTATTATGTTCAAACTGCTTTTTTAGCAATCCTGTGAATCACTAAACTAGTATTTAGTTGTATAACCACAGTTTTTCATGATTTCTTCACATCTGCGAGGCATTAATTTTGTTGGTTTGGAACCAAGATTTTACTCGTTTACTAGTGTGCTTGGGGTCATTGTCTTGTTGAAACACCCATTTCAAGGGCATGTCCTCTTCAGCATAAGGCAACATGACCTCCTCAAGTATTTTGACATATCCAAACTGATCCATGATACCTGGTATGCGAAATATATAGGCCCAACACCATAGTAGGAGAAACATGCCCATATCATGATGCTTGCACCACCATGCTTCACTGTCTTCACTGTGAACTGTGGCTTGAATTCAGAGTTTGGGGGTCGTCTCACAAACTGTCTGCGGCCCTTGGACCCAAAAAGAACAATTTTACTCTCATCAGTCCACAAAATATTCCTCCATTTCTCTTTAGGCCAGTTGATGTGTTCTTTGGCAAATTGTAACCTCTTCTGCACGTCTTTTATTTAACAGAGGGACTTTGCGGGGGATTCTTGCAAATAAATTAGCTTCACACAGGCGTCTTCTAACTGTCACAGCACTTACAGGTAACTCCAGACTGTCTTTGATCATCCTGGAGCTGATCAGTGGGTGAGCTTTTTCCATTCTGGTTATTCTTCTATCCATTTTGATGGTTGTTTTCCGTTTTCTTCCACGCGTCTCTGGTTTTTTTTGTCAATTTTAAAGCATTGGAGATCATTGTAGATGAAGTTTTTTTGCACCTGCGTATAAGTTTTCCCCTCTCCAATCAACTTTTTAATCAAACTACGCTGTTCTTCTGAACAATGTCTTGAATGTCCCATTTTCCTCAGGCTTTCAAAGAGAAACGCATGTTCAACAGGTGCTGGCTTCATCCTTACATAGGGGACACCCGATTCACACCTGTTTGTTCCATAAAATTGACGAACTCACTATTATTGTGAACTCACTATTATTGTGAACACCCCCTTTTCTACTTTGTTTTACTAATAGCCCAATTTCATAGCCTTAAGAGTGTGCATATCATGAATGCTTGGTTTTGTTGGATTTGTGAGAATCTACTGGTACCTTGTTTCCCATGTAACAATAAGAAATGTACTCAAAACCTGGATTAATCTTTTTAGTCACATAGCACTACTATTATTCTGAACACTGCTGTATATATTTGTTCATTAGTGTTGTTCTTTCTCTAAATCTTTATTTCATGTGTGTGTGTGTGTGTGTGTGTGTGTGTTGAAGGTGTGCTTTGAGGTTGCGCAGTGTAAAGATTTCATTGTCATGTTCAAGGACACTTTGATAACCCGCTCCTCTCACTGTGTCACACTCATCCCTATTTTATGTGTTTTCTATTTAAAATAATGTTCAATGTGGTTGGATTCTGTACGTGTGATTGTGTGCGGATGCAGTTTTAAAATGAACTAAGAGGTGTAACAAAAAAACACCTGCAGAAAATAATATTTGTCTTAAACTGTTTGCGATAAGGATCTTGTACTTTAGAACTCCTCGAAGCAGCAGCACATGTGGTGCATGACTCTCAGAAGGCTGAGGTGTATTAGGCACTGTGATCTAGACCTTTTTTTCTTTGCTGTTACTTTTAGATGTACCTTACTGCAAAGGAGAAACAAGCAGAAGAGCGGGCCATGCTGGAGAGACAGAGACTCCTGGAGAAAGTGATGAGGCAGAAGGAGATGGAAAACACAGCCGTCTCAGACCAGGAGATGGTCGACACCATCTTTGGTTTCTTGCCCCCTGTGATTGGAGGGCAAGAAGGACAAGCACCTGTGGGATTTGAGGTTTGGGAAAACTAGAGAAGATTGAATACTTTGTTATGTTGGGTGACTGAAACATCTGACTCCTAAGCAGCTACTCAGACATTTCATCCACACTGTTGTTTGTTTTCAGAATTTTGACAGTAAGAGGATGGTGACTGAGGAGATAGACATAGATGACATCCCCATGGTGGAAGATCTTCCCATAGAAGAATACGATGACCTGGATGAGTACACTTTCACCAAATTTGCCTCCATGTACTTTCAAGGGGCAGTCACACCCACCCATATTCGCCAGAGGCTCCAGCAGCCTCTCCTGTACCATGAGGATGAGGGAGATGTCCTGGTGCTTTCTCTGAACCTCCTCCACTCAGTATTTTGGTAAATGTGCTGGTGTTCCTGTTGACATTTCTGTTCTGTGTTTGGTTCTCACCAGGCTTCACTGACAGTATGGTGGATCATTCTGAGGTTCATGGGTGACCTCCCAGAGCCAAAGAAGCAGGTCAAGGTTCAAGGAACCTCCATGCCAGATCACAGTCTTCCAGAGGACCTCCTGTCCAGAAAGGACAGACGACTGAGTCACATGGTGGGCCTGGATCAGGTAAATATCCTCACAGAACAATGACTTCATGAATAGCTCCCGCAGTGTTGCATTACACAAATGTCTTGTCTTTTTCAGAGGGTGCTAAGGAATAAAAATGTCACAAATAAGTCCACAATCCCAGAGGAGACGGGACAAAATAGGAAGCCTTCAATTTTCATGGACCTCCTAACAAAAAACAGGAAAACATCTGCTGTGCCCAGTGAGATGGCTCAGAACCAGAAGATATACACTGTACCAGAAGGAAGCCCCCGAACCCGGAAAGGGTCAACATTCTCTGACCTACTGTCCAAGACTAGAAAACCATCTGCTCAAGTGGAGAGGATCCAGAGATCCTCTGCAAACATCAGGAAGCCCTCTATCATCAAGGAGGAGGTGAGGAAAAAGCCAGGATGAACTGCATGAGCTCTGATACAGTGTTCATATTACACATAAGCTTTTCTTCTTCCCACACTTTTTCGGTCACACGGGTTCATTGTGGAGTTGTTTTTTAATGAGATATTTTTTGTTATTATTGAATTGTGTGCCGAATAAACTCATTCTTTCACATTGGTGATCTGAAAGCATCATGATGACACAAGTATGTCCACTATACGTGGGTCAGTCCTGGCTGTATCCCATGTTGAATTCAGCTTGCATGGGTTAATTAACGACTGTGGTTTTTCTATGTCACTTTTTAAAAATTAGTATAGGAGGTCTTGTGACTTACCTTACACGTAAAAAACGAGAGGTATAACAGTACACAAAAATCCCAGTTCTTTTGTATTTAGTGGATACAAGAAACACAACATTGAAGATATTTACGCTCTGTTCTTTTAGCTGGTGCATGACTGAATAGTCTTTCTTTGTCTTTTTTGTGAAATATATGTTTAAAGAATAATTCTTGCTTATACTCCAGTGTGATTTATAGTCCAGAAAATATGGTATTTATTTAGGGAGACACAGATGAAGCTGTACTACTTGTATTGTGAGGGAATATGAGTAGTGTTGTGTAGGGTGGTGGAAGTGGCCTCATGCAGGATCAAAGCATTTTCTTAAAACCAAGTAAAAAAACTTTGACAAAGGAACCTTATTGGCTCGTAGCCCTGATATGACTCTGAGGTTATGAAGAACAGGCTGTCGGTCTCTTGGGATGCACATGAGGCTTCTTCAGGTGATTTCAGTTTTGGTATTGTGGCGTTATTTGGAGAGTTGTTTCCTGCTGTGCACGCGACAAGATCACACACTCGGGTCCAGACGTATTTGGGCAGTTACCCATTTTTTGTAATTTTGCCTCTAAACATCACAGCAATAGAGTTGAAATTACACTATCAATATGTGCTCACAGTGTAGACCTTTACCTTTAATTCAAGTAGATTAACAACAACATTGCATTAACTGTTCAGAAATTACAGCCGTTTTAGACGTAGGGCCTTTCAAAAACCATACGTAAATGGACAAACTAAATATGAGGATTATTTTTGAAACATATAATAACTTTTACAGCCAGTAACATTGTTGTAACATTGTGGAATAACAGTGCAGTAACACTGCAGAGTAACAGCGCAATAACACTGTGGAATAACAGCGTAGTAGTAACACTGTGGAATAACAGCACAGTAGTAACACTGTGGAATAACAGCACAGTAGTAACACTGTGGAATAACAGCGCACGAGTAACACTGGAATAACAGCACAGTAGTAACACTGTGGAATAACAGCACAGTAGTAACACTGTGGAATAACAGCACAGTAGTAACACTGTGGAATAACAGCACAGTAGTAACACTGTGGAATAACAGCGCAGTAGTAACACTGTGGAATAACGGCACAGTAGTAATACTATGGAATAACAGCACAGTAGTAAGACTGTGGAATAACAGCACAGTAGTAATACTATGGAATAACAGCACAGTAGTAACACTGTGGAATAACAGCGCATGAGTAACACTGTGGAATAACAGCACAGTAGTAACACTATGGAATAACAGCACTGTAGTAACACTGTGGAATAACAGCACAGTAACAATGTGGAATAACTGCACAGGAACACTATGGAGTAACAGCACAATAACAATGTGGAATAACAGCACAGCAACAATGTGTAATAACTGCACAGGAACACTGTGGAGTAACAGCACAGGAACACTGGAATAGCAGCGCAGTAACACTGTGGAATAACAGCACAGTAGTAACACTATGGAATAACAGCACAGTAGTAAGACTGTGGAATAACAGCACAGTAGTAATACTATGGAATAACAGCACAGTAGTAACACTGTGGAATAACAGCGCATGAGTAACACTGTGGAATAACAGCACAGTAGTAACACTATGGAATAACAGCACAGTAGTAACACTGTGGAATAACAGCACAGTAACAATGTGGAATAACTGCACAGGAACACCGTGGAATAACAGCACAATAACAATGTGGAATAACAGCACAGAAACAATGTGTAATAACTGCACAGGAACACTGTGGAGTAACAGCACAGGAACACTGGAATAGCAGCGCAGTAACACTGTGGAATAACAACACAGTAGTAACACTGTGAAATAATACTAATAATAGTAATACTGTGGAATAACAGCACAGTAACACTGTGGAATAACAGCACAGGAACACTGTGGAATAACATTACAATAACACTGTGGAATAACAGCACAGTAACACTGTGAAATAACAGCACAGTAGTAACACTGTGGAATAACTGCACAGGAACACTGTGGAATAACATTACAATAACACTGTGGAATAACAGCACAGTAACACTGTGGAATAACAGCACAGTAGTAACACTGTGGAATAACAGCACGGTAGTAACACTGTGGAATAACTGCACAGGAACACTGGAATAACATTACTATAACACTGTGGAATAACAGTGCAGTAACACTGCAAAATAGTGGCCCAGTAACACTACAGAAGAGCAGTACAGTAACTGTTGAATAATATTGTTGAATAACAGCACAGTAACAACGTGGAATAACAGCGCAGTAACACTGCAGAATAGTGGCGCAGTAACACTGTAGAGAAACCTCACAGTAACACTGTGGAATAGCAGTACAGTAACAATGTGGAATAACAGTGCAGTAACACTGTGGACTAACAGCACAGTAACACTGTGGAATAACAGTGTAACAACATTGCAGAGTAACAGTGTAGTAACATTGTAGAATACTGTTGAGACAAAAGGATTTTTATACCAAGCTGTCCTAAGGCTGTTTGTGGAAATAAAGTCAGAGAATTGGCAGATTGTCAAAATAACAGTCTTTTAATTCGAGCCCTCAAAGGCACATGCAAAGTCAAAATCAATACAGCACAATTTTGAATAAGTGCGTGCGAAAAACAGTTCTGAAAGTGCTCTTTTGTTGAAGAATGAATGTTATCACAGTTTCTGCTGGGGAGGAAAGAAGAATAATCAGACAGAGACAATGCGGTTGTTAATGCAGCCCAGCACATTAGGTTAAGGTTACCTAGGGGCATTTTTAGTACAGAGTTAGAGTTTAGATGTAAAAAGTTTTAGACAGGCTGTCTCTAAGACAAAAAATGAATAATTTTATATGACAATTCCACCCTTTTGATAATTTGTTATCACACAAATGAGTCAAAATTATAAAACAAAACAATCACAGTCTTATAAAAAAAAGGAAATCAAACATTCCAGTAACATAATATCAACATTGTTACATCATCATCTGGTTTCAAATGCTACATCATTAACAAGTTTCACAGAAATGTGCTGTGTTTGTGGGCCTTTAGGAGACCACCAAAAACAGCGGTAACATGGGAGGAATGCAAAAATACAAAACATCATCAATGCAAATTAAGGAGTCAGCAGGTTTGTCATTTGGGTCAGATATTGTGGAGTGGTTGTACAGCCGATAATGGGAGAGCTTCCTTCACACGAGACCTGCACACAGAAAGAGCTTGTGCAGTAAGACACAAGATTGTGATCAACAAACACAGTGTCTTCCCCTGCCAGCACCTTGGGATGGAGGCCTGTGTGAGGAGGTCGTCAAAACAGGATCTCAAAGAGTGACACGTTGTTTCTCTGTCGTGTGCGAAATCTCATTTGCATCAGGACTAGCTTCAAGCATTTTACCCAGTTCAGACTTGTTTCAGCAGTGCATTTTTTCAATTTCTTTTCAACATGCCGTTCTCAGAGGATAATTTTTCTGGCACTCCCCATCTGGGGATAATGTCTGTCATTCAAGCTTTTGCCACCGCTAACATGTCCACTATCACAAGGTGTCGTGGACATGTAGTGGACTGTCGTGGTCAGTCCACTAGGGTGTCCTGGCTCTGTTGGGCTGGACCCCATCCTCCACCGCGCTTGCCTCGCACTCAAGAGAAGCCTCCACATCCATGTTGTGCCCTGGACTGCGTTGTGGGCACCGAGAGGACCAGTGGTCAAACGCCCCACAAATAAAACAGCCATCTGAATTTCAGTGTCTCTGGGTCGGGGGCTGGTTGTCGGCCTCCGATCAAAGTTCTGTCGGCCATGTTGACACCCTCTTTCAGCAGACATCATGGTGAGTGCAGCAGCAGACGTTTCAAGGGCATTCATCATTGTCTGGTGATCATTGTCTCTCCTCTTGGTGGCTTTCCTCACCTCTTTTGTTTCAGCATGATGTGCATGTTTCAGGATTTCTTTCACTCAGTTGTCAGCCCATCCTCCAATCAGGGTTTGTTCAACTCCCTGAAGGATTCTGACCTCGGGCCAGGGACCAGACAGGACTTTAGGACACCTTCAAATGGAGTCTCTCCATCTGCATTGGAAGCTCCGTCAGGTCTCACATGTCCACTGTGTGCAATGCACTTTTTCTCCAGCCGGACAAAGAAGTCTGTCACAGTCTCACCAGGATTTTGTTTGCAGGCTTGGATCATTGCCGTGTCCACTGTGGCTGGACATTTGGCTTTGATATCATCACAGACTGCTTTTACATCCATTTCATACTGACTGGTGACAGTTTCCAATCTCAGTCTTTGTGCTGCTTGTCGTTTAACCACAGCCTGGATTTTCAGATGCTGTTGGACTGAAATGAGGGTCTTTTAAGAGGCTGGTCAATTCTTCACCTGTCGGTCTCCAGGCTTGACAGAAAGCAGTCAGTTTTTCAGCAAACCCCTTTCCTCCCTGGCTAAGTGGAAAGAGGTTGTCCTTTGCTACCATTAACATCTCTGTCCACATATGACAGTGAACCAAAACATTTTCACCGTTAGCTCCAGGAAACTTGATCATCAGCATGACAACTGGAGTCACTTCGGGTTGCAGAGCTGCGGCTAGTGGATCTGGCTGGGGTCGACGATAAACAGAGCACCAGTCTTCCCCTCACAAACTTTGACCTTTGACTTCAGGCGCAGCAATCCTCGGGTAAAGAGTGTTTGAGGGGTAGGGAAGTTAGTAGGTGATAACGTTTGTTTGTGTGTGTGTCTTTTTTCTCATCTGAAGCCTTCTGTTCAACATTCTTTTTCCCTTCCTTCTGTTTCTTAACTCTTAAATCACATTCATTTGGCCACAGAGCACATGCAGTATAACAGTTTGCCATATACAGTAGTGTTCAGAATAATAGTAGTGCTATGTGACTAAAAAGATTAATCCAGGTTTTGAGTATATTTCTTATTGTTACATGGGAAACAAGGTACCAGTAGATTCAGTAGTTTCTCACAAATCCAACAAGACCAAGCATTCATGATATGCACACTCTTAAGGCTATGAAATTGGGCTATTAGTAAAAAAAGTAGAAAAGGGGGTGTTCACAATAATAGTAGTGTGGCATTCAGTCAGTGAGTTCATCAATTTTGTGGAACAAACAGGTGTGAATCAGGTGTCCCCTATGTAAGGATGAAGCCAGCACCTGTTGAACATGCTTTTCTCTTTGAAAGCCTGAGGAAAATGGGACGTTCAAGACATTGTTCAGAAAAACAGCGTAGTTTGATTAAAAAGTTGATTGGAGAGGGGAATACTTATACGCAGGTGCAACAAATTATAGGCTGTTCATCTACAATGATCTCCAATGCTTTAAAATGGACAAAAAAACCAGAGATGCGTGGAAGAAAACGGAAAACAACCATCAAAATGGATAGAGGAATAACCAGAATGGCAAAGGCTCACCCATTGATCAGCTCCAGGATGATCAAAGACAGTCTGGAGTTACCTGTAAGTGCTGTGACAGTTAGAAGACGCCTGTGTGAAGCTAATTTATTTGCAAGAATCCCCCGCAAAGTCCCTCTGTTAAATAAAAGACATGTGCAGAAGAGGTTACAATTTGCCAAAGAACACATCAACTGGCCTAAAGAGAAATGGAGGAATATTTTGTGGACTGATGAGAGTAAAACTGTTCTTTTTGGGTCCAAGGGCCGCAGACAGTTTGTGAGACGCCCCCCAAACTCTGAATTCAAGCCACAGTTCACAGTGAAGACAGTGAAGCATGGTGGTGCAAACATCATGATATGGGCATGTTTCTCCTACTATGGTGTTGGGCCTATATATCGCATACCAGGTATCATGGATCAGTTTGGATATGTCAAAATACTTGAAGAGGTCATGTTGCCTTATGCTGAAGAGGACATGCCCTTGAAATGGGTGTTTCAACAAGACAATGACCCCAAGTACACTAGTAAACGAGCAAAATCTTGGTTCCAAACCAACAAAATTAATGCCTTGCAGATGTGAAGAAATCATGAAAAACTGTGGTTATACAACTAAATACTAGTTTAGTGATTCACAGGATTGCTACAAAAGCAGTTTGAACATAATAGTTTTGAGTTTGTAGCGTCAACAGCAGATGCTACTATTATTGTGAACACCCTCTTTTCTACTTTTTTTTTACTAATAGCCCAATTTCATAGCATATCATGAACGCTTGGTCTTGTTGGATTTGTGAGAATCTACTGAATCTACTGGTACCTTGTTTCCCATGTAACAATAAGAAATATACTCAAAACCTGGATTAATCTTTTTAGTCACATAGTACTACTATTATTCTGAACACTACTGTATGTCACATCCACTGTCTTAACTTTAAATCTTGACATAATTTTGGCCTTTTCCTTATCTAAATTACGTTTTAGTAAATTCAATTGATGTCGGTTTAAGCTATTTCCTGCCGAGAAACCAAAATCTCTCACCCACATATTCATATGTGTGAGACATTTCCCCCCGTATTTCTCCTTCATTATTCGTACAATTGGAGTACACCAGTCAACTTCATCGGGTTTTTCTTTTCCAGCTTTGTTCCCTATTTTGCTCAGACGCTAAATCAGTGTCCTACCTCAGAAATAAAATGTCTTTTATATTTCCTAGCCTCAAAGATAACACACTGTGGTGTGATTATCTCCTACAGCTCAGAGGTCTTTGACCCCTACAATTTACTCAGAGAATTAAAATTCTCCTACCACTCAAAAACCCACAGGTCTGCTACCAGGGCCCAAACTAAGTTAAAATAAAGTCTTATTTTAACCTACACTGCCTGTTGTCAACTGGTCAATTTTAATTTCCACAACAAAAGAACAGCCTTGCTCACCAGTGCTGTGTTGTTGACACTATGCCCATAGTTCGTAGAAATGCTGCACTGGCCATTGGGAACCCAAACCGGTCAGTCCTCCTTCCGTCAAAGCCGGGTACGAGGCAGACCCCTACCTACCGGATCTGTTTGACCAGCTGCCCAGTTTGGTCTGATGGTCCAGAGAGCATCCCTGCTTCTGACACCAGATTGAATGAATGAATGAATGAAATGAAAAACTGTTTATTTCGAACATTTGATACAACAATTACAAGATAGATCAGTCAATCAATCAATCAATTTTTTTTTTATATAGCGCCAAATCACAACAATCAGTTGCCCCAAGGCGCTTCATATTGTAAGGCAAGGCCATACAATAATTATGTAAAACCCCAACGGTCAAAACGACCCCCTGTGAGCAAGCACTTGGCTACAGTGGGAAGGAAAAACTCCCTTTTAACAGGAAGAAACCTCCAGCAGAACCAGGCTCAGGGAGGGGCAGTCTTCTGCTGGGACTGGTTGGGGCTGAGGGAGAGAACCAGGAAAAAGACATGCTGTGGAGGGGAGCAGAGATCGATCACTAATGATTAAATGCAGAGTGGTGCATACAGAGCAGAAAGAAAAAGAAACAGTGCATCATGGGAACCCCCCAGCAGTCTACGTCTATAGCAGCATAACTAAGGGATGGTTCAGGGTCACCTGATCCAGCCCTAACTATAAGCTTTAGCAAAAAGGAAAGTTTTAAGCCTAATCTTAAAAGTAGAGAGGGTGTCTGTCTCCCTGATCTGAATTGGGAGCTGGTTCCACAGGAGAGGAGCCTGAAAGCTGAAGGCTCTGCCTCCCATTCTACTCTTACAAACCCTAGGAACTACAAGTAAGCCTGCAGTCTGAGAGCGAAGCGCTCTATTGGGGTAATATGGTACTACGAGGTCCCTAAGATAAGATGGGACCTGATTATTCAAAACCTTATAAGTAAGAAGAAGAATTTTAAATTCTATTCTAGAATTAACAGGAAGCCAATGAAGAGAGGCCAATATGGGTGAGATATGCTCTCTCCTTCTAGTCCCCGTCAGCACTCTAGCTGCAGCATTTTGAATTAACTGAAGGCTTTTTAGGGAACTTTTAGGACAACCTGATAATAATGAATTACAATAGTCCAGCCTAGAGGAAATAAATGCATGAATTAGTTTTTCAGCATCACTCTGAGACAAGACCTTTCTAATTTTAGAGATATTGCGTAAATGCAAAAAGGCAGTCCTACAAATTTGTTTAATATGCGCTTTGAATGACATATCCTGATCAAAAATGACTCCAAGATTTCTCACAGTATTACTAGAGGTCAGGGTAATGCCATCCAGAGTAAGGATCTGGTTAGACACCATGTTTCTAAGATTTGTGGGGCCAAGTACAATAACTTCAGTTTTATCTGAGTTTAAAAGCAGGAAATTAGAGGTCATCCATGTCTTTATGTCTGTAAGACAATCCTGCAGTTTAGCTAATTGGTGTGTGTCCTCTGGCTTCATGGATAGATAAAGCTGGGTATCATCTGCGTAACAATGAAAATTTAAGCAATACCGTCTAATAATACTGCCTAAGGGAAGCATGTATAAAGTGAATAAAATTGGTCCTAGCACAGAACCTTGTGGAACTCCATAATTAACTTTAGTCTGTGAAGAAGATTCCCCATTTACATGAACAAATTGTAATCTATTAGACAAATATGATTCAAACCACCGCAGTGCAGTGCCTTTAATACCTATAGCATGCTCCAATCTCTGTAATAAAATTTTATGGTCAACAGTATCAAAAGCAGCACTGAGATCTAACAGAACAAGCACAGAGATGAGTCCACTGTCCGAGGCCATAAGAAGATCATTTGTAACCTTCACTAATGCTGTTTCTGTACTATGATGAATTCTAAAACCTGACTGAAACTCTTCAAATAGACCATTCCTCTGCAGATGATCAGTTAGCTGTTTTACAACTACCCTTTCAAGAATTTTTGAGAGAAAAGGAAGGTTGGAGATTGGCCTATAATTAGCTAAGATAGCTGGGTCAAGTGATGGCTTTTTGAGTAATGGTTTAATTACTGCCACCTTAAAAGCCTGTGGTACATAGCCAACTAACAAAGATAGATTGATCATATTTAAGATCGAAGCATTAAATAATGGTAGGGCTTCCTTGAGCAGCCTGGTAGGAATGGGGTCTAATAAACATGTTGATGGTTTGGATGAAGTAACTAATGAGAATAACTCAGACAGAACAATCGGAGAGAAAGAGTCTAACCAAATACCGGCATCACTGAAAGCAGCCAAAGATAACGATACGTCTTTGGGATGGTTATGAGTAATTTTTTCTCTAATAGTTAAAATTTTGTTAGCAAAGAAAGTCATGAAGTCATTACTAGTTAAAGTTAATGGAATACTCAGCTCAATAGAGCTCTGACTCTTTGTCAGCCTGGCTACAGTGCTGAAAAGAAACCTGGGGTTGTTCTTATTTTCTTCAATTAGTGATGAGTAGAAAGATGTCCTAGCTTTACGGAGGGCTTTTTTATAGAGCAACAGACTCTTTTTCCAGGCTAAATGAAGATCTTCTAAATTAGTGAGACGCCATTTCCTCTCCAACTTACGGGTTATCTGCTTTAAGCTACGAGTTTGTGAGTTATACCACGGAGTCAGACACTTCTGATTTAAAGCTCTCTTTTTCAGAGGAGCTACAGCATCCAAAGTTGTCTTCAATGAGGATGTAAAACTATTGACGAGATACTCTATCTCCCTTACAGAGTTTAGGTAGCTATTCTGCACTGTGTTGGTATATGGCATTAGAGAACATAAAGAAAGAATCATATCCTTAAACCTAGTTACAGCGCTTTCTGAAAGACTTCTAGTGTAATGAAACTTATTCCCCACTGCTGGGTAGTCCATCAGAGTAAATGTAAATGTTATTAAGAAATGATCAGACAGAAGGGAGTTTTCAGGGAATACTGTTAAGTCTTCTATTTCCATACCATAAGTCAGAACAAGATCTAAGATATGATTAAAGTGGTGGGTGGACTCATTTACTTTTTGAGCGAAGCCAATAGAGTCTAATAATAGATTAAATGCAGTGTTGAGGCTGTCATTCTCAGTATCTGTGTGGATGTTAAAATCGCCCACTATAATTATCTTATCTGAGCTAAGCACTAAGTCAGACAAAAGGTCTGAAAATTCACAGAGAAACTCACAGTAACGACCAGGTGGACGATAGATAGTAACAAATAAAACTGGTTTTTGGGACTTCCAATTTGGATGGACAAGACTAAGAGACAAGCTTTCAAATGAATTAAAGCTCTGTCTGGGTTTTGGATTAATTAATAAGCTGGAATGGAAGATTGCTGCTAATCCTCCACCCCGGCCCGTGCTACGAGCATTCTGACAGTTAGTGTGACTCGGGGGTGTTGACTCATTTAAACTAACATATTCATCCTGCTGTAACCAGGTTTCTGTTAGGCAGAATAAATCAATATGTTGATCAATTATTATATCATTTACCAACAGGGACTTAGAAGAGAGAGACCTAATGTTTAATAGACCACATTTAACTATTTTAGTCTGTGGTGCAGTTGAAGGTGCTATATTATTTTTTCTTTTTGAATTTTTATGCTTAATTAGATTTTTGCTGGTTATTGGTAGTCTGGGAGCAGGCACCGTCTCCACGGGGATGGGGCAATGAGGGGATGGCAGGGGGAGAGAAGCTGCAGAGAGGTGTGTAAGACTACAACTCTGCTTCCTGGTCCCAACCCTGGATAGTCACGGTTTGGAGGATTTAAGAAAATTGACCAAATTTCTAGAAATGAGAGCTGCTCCATCCAAAGTGGGATGGCTGCCGTCTCTCCTAACAAGACCAGGTTTTCCCCAGAAGCTTTGCCAATTATCTAAGAAGCCCACCTCATTTTTTGGACACCACTCAGACAGCCAGCAATTCAAGGAGAACAAGCGGCTAAACATGTCACTCCCGGTCTGATTGGGGAGGGGCCCAGAGAAAACTACAGAGTCCGACATTGTTTTTGCAAAGTTACACACCGATTTAATGTTAATTTTAGTGACCTCCGATTGGCGTAACCGGGTGTCATTACTGCCGACGTGAATTACAATCTTACCAAATTTACGCTTAGCCTTAGCCAGCAGTTTCAAATTTCCTTCAATGTCGCCTGCTCTGGCCCCCGGAAGACAATTGACTATGGTTGCTGGTGTCGCTAACTTCACATTTCTCAAAACAGAGTCGCCAATAACCAGAGTTTGATCCTCGGCGGGTGTATCGTCGAGTGGGGAAAAACGGTTAGAGATGTGAACGGGTTGGCGGTGTACACGGGGCTTCTGTTTAGGGCTACGCTTCCTCCTCACAGTCACCCAGTCGGCCTGCTTTCCCGGCTGCTCGGGATCTGCCAGGGGGGAACTAACGGCGGCTAAGCTACCTTGGTCCGCACCGACTACAGGGGCCTTGCTAGCTGTAGAATTTTCCACGGTGCGGAGCCGAGTCTCCAATTCGCCCAGCCTGGCCTCCAAAGCTACGAATAAGCTACACTTATTACAAGTACCATTACTGCTAAAGGAGGCCGAGGAATAACTAAACATTTCACACCCAGAGCAGAAAAGTGCGGGAGAGACAGGAGAAGCCGCCATGCTAAATCGGCTAAGAGCTAGTAGCTACGCTAAGCTAGCGGATTCCTAAAAACACGCAAAGTGAATAATGTGTAAATAATTTAGAGGTGATTCAGCAGAAGGAGTGCTTTAGTTAAGGCACGTAAAGATTACACTGGGAAACAAATCGTAATCTAGATAACTAGGTCAATCTAACTGCGCAGATTAAACAGCTAACAGATACAGAAAAACACCGCTGTGCTCCGGAACAGGAAGCGATACAATACCGCAGTGAGAGCCAACCACCAGTAGAGTCAAGTAAAAAAGTAAAAAAAAAGTAAAAAGGTAAAAAAGTAAAAAAGTCTTGAAAAAGACTATTAGTTCAAAGTCCAAAGCAGCAGGTAGCAGTCTCTGTGTAAACAGTCCCAACAGAGAGCCAAGATACTGATGCAATCTCCCAGTGAAGACAACAACAAAAAAAAGTTCCTACTGTGTACCCAACATGTCCGAAAAGGGGTAGGCTGAAGCATCAGCTTATTTTTCCCTACCCCTTCTTCCCCACAACCAGTGATACCCTTTGCGACATATATACATAGATTCCTACACACCTAAACCGATATCAATATATATATATACACAAACATAAATATACACCTACACATACCTACTTACATACAAAATACTATATATTTACAAGCCGAAGCAAAAAACAAAAACACCCTAACCCTCATTACCCTTCCTCCTCCCTATACCTAGAAAAAAACATATTTTTGTACCGCTGTTTGAACTGGTTCATGCTTGGACATTGCTTGAGCCCCACTCCCAATCTGTTCCACATCCTCACCCCACAGACAGAAATACAGAAACCTTTTAATGTTGTTCGTGCCCACTGATGCTTTAAATTAAATTTCCCCCTCAGACTGCAATCCCCTGATCTGTTAAAAAAACATATTTTTAATATTTGCTGGAAGTAAATTGTTTATTGCTTTATACATGATTTGTACTGTTTGAAAATGAACCAAGTCTGTGAATTTTAAGAATTTGGATTGTAAAAACAGTGGATTTGTATGATCTCTATAGCCAGTATTATGAATAATTCTTATAGCTCTTTTCTGCATTACTGATAGTGATTGTGTTGTACCTTTATAAGTATTACCCCATACCTCTGCACAGTACTGTAAATATGGTAAAACCAGTGAGCAGTAAAGAATGCGGAGTGAGTTGTGGTCCAGAATATGTTTCGCTTTGTTTAGAACTGAAATGCTTCTTGACAGTTTACTTTGTATATGTTTTATATGAGTCTTCCAGTTTATCTTATCATCTATTATCACCCCCAGAAAGTTATTTTCATGTACCCTTTCAATATCTACCCCCTCGACTTGTAACTGAACCTGTATGTCTGTATTACAATAGCCATATAACATGTATTTTGTTTTACTTAAGTTTAATGATAATTTGTTTCTGTCAAACCATATTTTCAATTTTCCCATTTCTATACTGATCCTCCTCAGTAACTCCTGCAAATCCCCCCCTGAACAAAAAATGCTTGTGTCATCTGCAAATAATACTAATTTTAATATTTTGGAAACATTGACAATATCATTTATATAAATTAGAAACAGTTTTGGACCCAATACTGACCCCTGTGGTACGCCACAAGCATTGTCCAAGCATGATGATGTATATTCCCCCAACTTCACAAACTGTTTTCTGTTAAGTAGCTTCTCACCCAGTGCAACACCAACCCCCTAATCCCATACTGTTCAAGTTTATTGATTAATATGTCATGATTGATTGTATCAAAAGCCTTTTTAAGGTCTATAAATATTCCAACTGAATGTAATTTGTGGTCTATGGCATTTGTAATCTCCTCAACTGATTCTATTAATGCAAGTGATATTGAACTATGTGCTCTGAATCCATATTGACTATCAGTAAGTAATTTATGTTTATTTATGAATTTGTCTAATCTATTATTGAATAACTTTTCTAATAATTTGGAAAATTGTGGAAGCAAAGAAACAGGTCTATAATTTGTGAAGTGGTGTCTATCCCCAGTCTTATACAGCGGCACAACCTTAGCTATTTTCATTTGATTGGGAAATTTACCGGTTTGAAATGATAAGTTACAGATGTATGTTAATGGTTCTACAATCCATTCAATGACCTGTTTTACCACCACCATATCAATTTCATTTAAATCGGTAGATGTTTTATATTTACAATTATTCACAATGTCTATAATTTCTTTTCCATCCACTGCTGTGAGGAACATTGAACAGGGATTTCTTTCTATGAGATTATTATCCCAATCCTCAGGTTGGGAATCAGGAATTTTTTCTGCCAAGCTTGGTCCAATATTTACAAAAAATTTTTTAAAACCGTTGACTACCTCATCCTTATTTTCCTTCTTGACATTATTATCAATGAAATACTGAGGGTAACTCTGTTTTTTATTACCATTTTGATAATGCTATTTAATATATCCCATATTCCTTTAATATTGTTTTTGTTATTATATAATATGTTACTATAATATTCCTTCCTACATACCCGTATAATATTAGTTAATCTATTTTTGTATTTCTTATATCTATTTTCTGCCTCTTTAGTCTTTAGTTTTATGAATTCTCTATACAGTGTATTTTTCTTATTACATGCATTTCGTAACCCTTTCGTCATCCATGGTCGAGCTTGGATTGTTTGTTTTCTGTAGTCTTGTTTAATTGGACAATTTGTATCATATAATGATGTAAATATCTGTAAAAAAGTTTCATATGCACTATCAACATCACTTTCACTGTATACCTTTTCCCAGTTTTGCTCCTGTAAATCCTTCTTTAGTGTGTTCATGTTTTCCTCTGTCCGCACTCGCCTGTATTTTATTTTCTCCTCTGGCTGATTCCGCCGATGGTTTCTATTATAAACGATGAAAACTGGTAGATGATCACTAATGTCATTGATTAATAATCCACTCACAGTGTTATTCTCAATATCATTGCTGAATATATTATCAATTAAGGTAGCACTATGGGATGTAATTCTGCTTGGCCTGGTGATTTTTGGATATAAACTCATACTGTACATTATACTGATAAATTCATCTGTTATTTTATGCTTATTTGGATTGAGCAGATCAATATTTAAGTCACCACAAATTTTTTTTTTCCATACAGTCAGTGAATGTTTCAATACTAGATCCTGGTGCTCTATATATACAGCTGACTAATACATTTTTGCTTTTTTCTTCACATATTTCAATAGTTATACATTCTAATAAGTTATCAATCACAGTTGTCATATTGTCTACTATTTTATAATCCATGTTCTTATCCACATACACAGCCACTCCTCCTCCACTCTTATTCTTTTTGTTTACACAGTTAAATTCATATCCATCCGGTTCAAAATCCATTCCTTTATCTTCATTGATCCATGTTTCTGATATAGCAATTATGTTAATTTTTTTTTAAATTGACTTAAATATTCTTTAATGTTGTTAAAGTTTGCATATAGACTTCTGCTGTTGAAATGGATTATTGATAATTTGTTATCCGTTTTAATGATCCGATTAAACTGTTCATCTGTATAATAGCAACAACTGTCATTGATATTTGAGAAGAAATTATTGTCCGGTCTATATCATGCTCCAAGTCCAGTACATTGTGGTCTGTGTATTTAAATGTTCTCAGTTCTACTTTTCCATGATCAGCAATCCTTTGAGTTATATCCTTCTTGTCTCCAGATGTAGATGATGTAGTAGATGAATAGGTTCGCTTGTTCTGGTGTTCCATTCAATTTGATAAATGTTTTGCAGTTGGATGTCCATGTCTGTTGAATTTTTCCCTGCTTTTTTAAGAAATGAGCTTTCCTGGCGATGTCTGCGTTTCTTTTGGTCAGATGTTCATTGATGAATACGTTTGTTCCTTTAAGTTTCTGTCCCTGTTTTAACAATGCCATTTTATGTTTTCTGTTGACAAACCTCATTATAACTGCTCGCTTGTCTTCATCCTCTCTCCTGGGCAGGGGGTGGCACGCTTCAATGTTATTACAGTCCATTTGAATACCTTTAGATTGCAGGAAGTCTGCCACCTGTTGTTCCACTGAGCTGGCCTCCTGCTCGCTGGCCTCCCCTCCACTGTGTTCTGACACCGCCCGTGCGTAGGATCGAGGTTTAATATGAATTCCTGTAATAATAACGTCGTTCATCCTTGTGTACTGTTCCAACTCCGCAACACGGTTCTCCAGGTACACCAGACTCCGGTCTTTCTCGCCATTCTGGATCCGGAGAGCCTTCACTTCTTCCACCAGCTCCATAATAGATTTCTGCTGCATTTTAACAACAGAGATTTCCTCAGACAAAAAGTCCAGGGACTTCTTGATATCGTCTCCCTCCTCCGCTGTCAGTGCCTTCTTCGGACCCATGGTCAGATAACTCCGCGCTGGCACCTCGGGCCTCGGTAAAGCCGAGGCCGGTGGAACTGCACTGATGCCTCGGGCCTCGGTGGAGCCGCGCCAGTGGAACTGCGCTGACGCCTCGGGCTTCAGGTGGAGCCGCGCCAGTGGAACTGCACTGATGCCTCGGGCTTCAGGTGGAGCCGCGCCGGTGGAACTGCGCTGGCGCCTCGGGCCTCGGTGGAGCCGCGCCGGTGGAAAACAATCCTGCTGTGGATCAGCGAACTTCACACTAATAATGTGATTATTAATTGTCAGATGACAATGTAAAACCTCTTAATCATTCTAAAGTTGATTGTAAGCAGAAACAAGGCAGTTTAAGCGCAAACGGGGCGATAATCTCTTAATTGCTGCTAGCGCTCAGTCATGACGCTGCTAGCGCTCCAAAAACAATGTTTGCCTCATTTGTTGAGGCAAAAAGGATTTTAGTCCAAGCTATCCTAAGACTGTTTGTGGAAATAAAGTCAGAGAATTGACAGATTGTCAAAATAACAGGCTTTTAATTCGAGGCCTCGAAAACACACGCAAAGTCCAAATCAATACAGCAGGTTTTTGAATAAGTGTGTGCGAAAAGCAGTTCTGAAGCAAGCAGTCACATACACATGAAAATTCAGTAAGGTATATCTTATATATTATATTCCAGTTCTAAGGTGGAACTATGTTAGTATTTAAAGGTATATCTAAACAGGAAGAGTAAAATAGGAGAGTAGAAAAGAGTAGAGTAGAGCCACTTAGGTGCCTGATCTTGAGAACCAGGGATGATAGGTTGAAAAGCTTTTTTATCCCATGGGAACTCTCCCTACCCACCAAAGCAGCTCAAGAAAAAAGTATATATATATAATATAATAAGTAATAATACATAAGAAAGATAAGACATCACAGGAAAAGATTGTAGTATAGGTAATTTAGTATGTAGACTAGTAGTAAAATTAAATATAGTTAGTAGGCTAAGCTATAAATCTGGTATTTTATTATAGAAACAGAAGCTATGAGTGTACTGGTATCTATCTAAAGCAACTCTGTTAGCATACTATAGGAAAATAAAAGGTATAATCATTATGCCATCAAATGGAAACCTAAGAACCTAGGTACTATATGTTGATATATTTTAAAGAACACATAAACTGATGAATCATTAAAAATCTACACCATGTAAAACAAAATTGTAAATAATGAAAATAAGCTAGTTATAGTAGAAGAGCTAAATTAGCCATTAATAAGCCAAATGTACCCAGCAAGCTAACATGATAAACAAAAACGGTAATTAGTGTATAAAGTATAATAGCATAGTTAAACCTACAGTAACGGTATTAACAAATACATATAAAATAAATGTGGACAAAAGTATGAATTAATGTGGGTTATCAAACACAAAAGAACCAACTATTTTGTAAGCTACGATGAACATTGCTACAGCCGGCTAGATAAGCTAACGTTAGCTGTTAGGTATAACTAATTGTACTCCACTCCTCCAATATTTACTTAAATATAATAATACTAAAAAGGGGGAACAAGAAAAAGTAAAGCATGTAGAAATGTATATGGAGACATAAGTACATATATTTGCAGAAAAGAGAAAAACGGCGGCCGTTTTAATCACCAAACCTGGAGCTGCTAGCGTTACACATTTTGCTGTTTCTTCTCTTCCTTCCCATATTACCAACACAGTATTCAGTAGCTTCGCCCTCATGTGGGAACACATGTAATTACAGCTTTATGTTTGAGGTTTTTCCATGAAAACTCTCACTGAGGAATGAATGTTATCACAGTTTCTGCTAGGGAGGAGTAACGCTGTGCAATAGTAGTGTAGTGGTGCAGTAACACTACTGCTGATTAACTGATTCCACCGGTTCAAAGTGATGACATCACCTGGTCGAGTGGGTGATTGCAAAGAAATCCTGGACCTTCTCAGCCCTTTCTGGAACGGGTTTGAGACCTCTGCTGGAGACTAACAGCTGGAGACACTGCAGTATAGCAGTGCCGTAACAATGTGGAATAACAGTATAATGCTGGAAACTGTAGCTGTCAATAGTTTACTTGTTTCACCTCATCTCCTTTCTTTTCCCTAAAGTGGTCACCTAATGACTTTGACCTCTTCTCGTCTGTCTGTGCACTTGAGGATCAACAGATTATCCATCTGTCAACACTGTCAGTTAGGATGTAAGACTAAACCAGTTCACCATGGTGTAGATTAGTTTTGTATCATTTTTAACTATTTCACCTAGCCCAGAAAAATAACATGTATGTGAAACTATCGGCCTGTATTAGTGAAATATTTAATGAAATGAGCTTCATTTGGAAGAAACGTATAATTCATTGATATCAGTGAAAGTAAGTAAGTAAGTAAGCTTTATTTATAAAGCGCCTTTCACAGACCAGGGTCACAAAGCGCTGCACATGGCATACAAAAATAATCTAATCACATAAGAGTTTTACTCAGTTTTACCTATGTGCTGTGTTTGTGCTGTTGATATTGTCCTTTGTGCTGCTGTCACTTTAAAGATATTAATGAAAGTTAATTAATTCTGTAAGGTTGTCAAAGGTCAGCAACCACTCCACATCATCTAAAGTAAACAAAAAAGATGTCGCTCATTTGTGCTGGTTTGAGCATTTAGACCTTCATTTGTGCTGGTATCATTTGTGCTTGAGTCTATGTTATAATAGCCAAGTGGCCTCTGTTTGCTTGCATGCTTGCATGCGTGTGTATGGCTTTGATCATGGAGAGCTGACATTTGCTGTTTGGTTCACTTATGTATTTTGGGTCAAGGATGAACGCTGCAAAAACTGAAAGTTGATAGGACTAATATTTTTGGAGAAATGAGCAATATTAACTAACAACAGTGAACAATGGACATTGTGCTGTAGTGCACCGTGGGAATTCTGGGTTTTGGGGTTTTAAATGTTGTTATTATTGTTCATGTTAGTTTAACAGTGTTGTTAGTGTTATTAATTTGTGTTTTTTGTAGTTCAATTGGTTTAGTCAGTTTAGTTAAGTGTCATGTTGCTGTTACTATTAATGAAAAGTGTAGTGTGTTTGATGTCTTCCGTCACTGTCTATGTTTGTGGGTGTATAAAAATAAAAGCACCTGTTTGTGGCAGAATGCAGAAAAGACTGGGGAGAGCTGACATTTGCTGTTTGTTATGCTTACGTATTTTGGGTCACGAATGAACACCGCCAAAATGGAACATTGATAGGACTAATATCTTTGGAGAAACTACAGATATTTGGTAAAATAATGATCAATGGACTTTGATAATTACATTCTAGACCCACACGCCATTCTAGCAGGGGATGGAAAATAATCTATATATTAAAAGTGTGTGTGTTTGTGATTTTATTCAGTAAGTTCAATGTAAGTACATAATTTAATTATAAATACGTTACTACATGGATGACACAAGAAACTGAACACTTATTTCCATTGTGGTCCATTTAAAAATCAAAAGACAAAATAGAAGTAATAATAAAATAAAACAATAATAATAATAACAATAATGACAATAATAATAATGATAGTGTGTACATGATGACAAACCTAAACAACTTATAAATACATTAAGACAGTAAATCAACATTAAAAACATTATGAAATTAACAGGAAATGAAAGGGTTGAGTTCTTCCTTTAAAAACTGTTGAGGTTTAAGGTTCTAAAACTATTCTGGGCTCACACATCATTCCAACTCATTATAGAAACTTTGCATAATTTATTACCACACTTGAAAATTGTCAGATATCTATTTTATAAACACTACTCAATCTAGAGCCCATCGGTCCCCACGGGCAATGCGCTAGTGACCTTATTAAATAACTTTTATTCATATATTAAAAATGATAGCAGCACAAAGGACACTTTTAGCACCACAAACCAGTACAAACAATGGACAACATTTTTGTTTGATTTGTGTAATGTAGAGGAGCTGGCTGACGCTTGATGACCTTGTAGAAACTGAGTTGGAAGCAATAAAAGGACAAGAGTTCTACATTCAAACACGAATGGTGTGTGCTTTATTCACAGTAAAGTAAAAAACAGCAAAAAATACTTTTCAGGCTCACATCGTAAATACCGTTTGCCCGGCTTGTACTCCGCAGGGGGCGTAACCGTGGAGGACAAAAGACCGGGCTGCTCGAACACACATTCCTCGGCTGCAGACGGATGTCTGTTCTATCTGGAATTTGAAAGTAATACATGTGACAGTCAAACTAGATATAAGATCCTTAGTAAATTCGTACAGTATGTGACTTATATGAATTGGGAACTTACGAGAACAATATATAACAGTAATTCCACATACAGAATCCTTAGTAGATATGTGTAATATCAACCTGAGGCTTATAAGCACAACATGTGTCAAATATAAAGTTTATTACTAGAACTGATGTAACTTTTCTATTTCTTTTCCATATGGGAAAGCTTTGCATACAGTACATGAAAAACCTTTTTTGTGGCAATCCACAGAACCCTGTGACTTTGAGCATTGAGGGGCGAGCAGGTTTATATCAAATCAAATCAATTTTATTTATATAGCGCCAAATCACAACAAACAGTTGCCCCAAGGCGCTTTGTAAAGCAAAAGCCATACAATAATTACAGCAGTTTAATCAATAGCGGTGTGACACTTGCTCCTGTGTAGGAAACTGTAAGTGGCTACATTTCCTTCTGAACAACACCTGACTTGGTGAATTATATCCGAAACAGTCCTTGTGTGTGCACGTGCACATGCGTTACAACCATTTTTATTAATATATTAAAAATATAATGCAATGCTAAAATTCCCTCGGCTGTATGAGCATTGTTCTTTATAATTCTTAGTTGTTTAATTAATTATTAAGATCCTATTGTCTTAAGTACAGTTTGTACATGTTCAAGAAAGCCCTTCTATCAATCAATTTATCAAAAACATTATTTATGTTATAAGTGCGAAATTTGTGCAAATCAAGGATTATTTGTATATCACATTCTGTGCATCAGCAGGTACTGAGACAAATGTAACTCCATAGAAAGTTACCGTTGAGTTAGCAGACATTAGCATGCATGTGTTGTAAATGACTCCAGAGTAGGGTTGCCAACTCTCTGAAAAATAAATAAGGGACACCTCACCGCCAGGGCCGACCGACCATTGCCTTCACCCTTCCCAGCGTCTGTGTGAAATGATTTTTAACCATTTGACTGTTGACTTGACCCTGAATTTAAGTAGATGCATACATGCATTTGTTCTGATACGAACACGTGGAAATTATTATTTAGCAATTTATTTTTACTGCAAAATAAATTTTCACTCACAATTTCAATATGAGCATTCTGTCCTGCTTCAAAGCATAAAATAAAAATCTCTCTGTAGTGCTTAACAACAAAACTGAAAATTTGCATCATCCAAAACAATGTAACAGTGCACATTTACATATTTAGTGTAATAAAAAGTGCAAAAAATAAAGTTTGAAAAGTAAACAATACTTACAATACTTAGCTGTTGTCGCGCACCTTTTCCACCCAGCCATTTTCCTTTTCTCATTCGCCCCTGTATTTTTGCATTCTTTTTTTTTTTTTTAGGAGGAGTAACGACGTTACAGACATTGCTGTCCGTAGGCATATCTGCAGTGTCGGTGTCGGTGTCTGTATCGATTCGATATCAGCCATGCTGCGCTTTGTTATTGTCGTCCAGCGACCGTCGTCGGCTCATGACGTCGGTATCTTCTTGCGAGCAGATGTCCCTCGACCAATGAGATAAGCGTGATTCTGTATTGTCAACTCGTGTCTGTCAGCTCATTGGTGAAGAGCAGGAGAGAGGCTGGAATCAAATTTACCGTAAGTTTCCATATAAAGCGCCAGTCAATTCCATTGACATTTTACAGACTTTTTGATTCTCACAGAAATACGGGACAAACTGCGTCCCGTTTCAGGTCAATACGGAACGCACACTTTTATTTCCAAATAAGGGACGATTCCGTTTTTCAAGGGACGGTTGGCAACCCTACTCCAGAGGTATATTAGGTTACAAAAACAGCATTTTCAGTTTTAGAAGTGTTTATTTCTAGCTAGTTTTGACATAATATATGGCAAAGATGATACATTTATACACAAACAAAACAGAGTTTAGCAGCTAGCTACCAGTCTGTGATGTCATCATGCTAACATCTGTGAAATGGCTTGTAAATACGTTCAGAGGTGTTATTAGGTTCCAAAAACAATGTTTTCAGTTTTAGAAGTGTTTATTTCTTGCTAGTTTTGACATAATATATGGCAAAGATGATACATTTACATACAAACAAAACAGAGTTTAGCAGCTAGCTACCAGTCTGTGATGTCATCATGCTAACATCTGTGAAATGGCTTGTAAATAAGTTCAGAGGTGTTATTAGGTTCCAAAAACAATGTTTTTAGTTTTAGAAGTGTTTATTTCTTGCTAGTTTTGACATAATATATGGCAAAGATGATACATTTACATACAAACAAAACAGAGTTTAGCAGCTAGCTACCAGTCTGTGATGTCATCATGCTAACATCTGTGAAATGGCTTGTAAATAAGTTCAGAGGTGTTATTAGGTTCCAAAAACAATGTTTTCAGTTTTAGAAGTGTTTATTTCTCGCGAGCTTTTACATAATGTATGAGAAACATTACAACACTATATAAACACACAAAATGAAGTGATAATGGAGAGACCAGCCACTGATGTCACAGTGCAGCGCTACTCTGACTGGCTGTCACACCCGCCACTCAAAAACAAAACTAAAGAGATTGAAACAGAATTTGACATTTAATCTCTTAAAATACCTCTTAAAATTGGTCAAGGTGAGCCATCTGTGAACTTGTCCAAGGTCTGTGTCCCAAGAATGTTTCCTGTAAATTTGAAGACTCTGGGAGTAATAGGACTGGACTTATGCTGAGCACAGACAGACAGATGGACAGACGGATGGACGGACGGACAGACACAAACCCTTCGCAATACCCAATGGCCATGGCCAGAGTAGCTCAATAATATTGAGGTCAAGAGACTGAGATGGCAACTCCAGAACCTTCACTTTAATCTGCTGTAGCCACTGACAGGTTGACTTGGCCTTGTGTTTTGGATTGTTGTCATGCTGGAACATCCAAGGACATCCCATGCACAGCACAAATGTAAATTTTATCAGCATAAACAAAGTGACGGAAACCATTTTTGTTAGATTTGAAGAATTTGTTGGGGCTGACTTCACTTTTTTCCATCCATTCCATGTCTGGAGTCACGGTGAAAACAGGAAACATCATTTGGTTATAAACCGGTGAACTGTGCAGATCATTTATCATCTCTATGTAGCTGTGTCATCAGATCAAAATACCAATATTTCTTTTTTTGGAGTGTGGGGTGCAAAACCTGGCACTCCTCAGACAAGCTGCATTTAGGGAAAAACCATGTGCACATTTGATGAGCGGCAATACTGTGATTTAAATGGGTTCAGTCCAGATGTTTTTTTTTATATTTAATTTATCTTTTGTTTCATTAGTCAGAGGATTTGACTGAGGTGCCCAAGCCTGCAACACTGCAGACTGTGAGTGAGGACAGCGATGTCATGATTGGAGAAGGACCCACTCTGAACCAGCCGTTGTCATCTCTTGAAAAACTCCACATCATTGTGGGATATGGCATTCTCAGATCTGAACTCAGGTCAGAAAACTGTGGTTTTTCCGCTCATTCATTTAACTGTCCCTTTTTCAGTCTTTTCAAGAACACTGTGCCTGTTCTCTCTGGCTCCAGGGATGAGATTTACTGTCAGATATGCAAGCAGCTTCAGGATAACAACAACCGCAACAACTACATGCGCGGCTGGATCCTGCTGTCCCTCTGCCTGGGCATTTTTGTGCCAAGTGAGCACTTTATAAAAGTGAGTACAGCATTTATATTAGCTGCTGTGGGTTCATAATCAGCATTATCATTGGTCCTCTTTGTTTTCACAGTACCTCCAGAGTTTCATCCGTTCTGCTCCAGGTGGGTACAGCACCTACTGTGCCGAGAGGCTGCGGCGGACTGCCGTGAACGGAGTGCGTGGGGAACCTCCTGCCTGGCTGGAGCTACAGGTACTGATGGACACAATATGATTTTGCACAGAGTTTAACTTTAATAAATATAGAATACACTGACAGTTATTCTGAGGCTGTAGACAAGGCCAGGCAGGCACCCCAATGGATGGATGATGGATGGATAAAGCCCATCACCTATAGTAACTAAAAAACAATAAATGCTGTCATCTTTTACCTCACCCACTTTAAAAGACATAATGAGGACAAACTCGCTCAGATAATGTGAACATTGATGTAACAAATCCACCCAAAAAACAACTTTGTTTTGCATCTATAACCTCTCATAAACATGTCTGCTCCCTATGGGATAGTTCGTGGATGCTGGATTGATGATGGATTAGGAGCAGGTGTGGTTGTCTGTGAGAGAGTGTGTGTTTCTGTCCAGAAATCAGAGAAATAAACCATTAATTTTTCATTGTTTACTGGTGGCTACATTGTAAAACTCAAATAATGCGTTCACAATTCCACACAACCCCACACCACCCTGCAAAAAGCATTTTGTATGAATCTAACTGAAGCAGACGCTTCTTCTTTCTCCCCAGTTGGGTCACTTGAAAAGATCCAGAGGTGTAAAATTTAATTTATTTTCAAAGTAGCCAAATGAACTCTCTCTCTCTTTCTCTCTCTCTCTCTCAACCAGCGCTTTTTGGGGTACACTGGCTACATTTAGCTGGTACTGGCTATATTTTGGCCCACCAAGGTGATTGTCCAATTATGTTCGAATGAATAAATTACTGTTAAGAACATTTATTTTTCCATAAAATATGAGGTGTTTAATTGTAATGTAATTGTATGTAACATAAAATTACAACAATATTAATTTTGGCCCGTGTCCCTCCGCCCACTGAACATGTGTATGGATTTAGTGATGAAGTTATATGTAGCTTGAGATGAGATTGCTTATCAGTTGCTTTCATTGTTGAAGCACAGCTGGTATCCATCAAGGCCACCACTGCTTGTTATCAACAAACACATTAATGTTTTATACTTTTCTACAACAGGCAACCAAGACGAAGAAGCCCATCACTGTGTCTGTGACCCTGATGGATTCACGCTTGATTAACCTGCCTGTTGACTCAGCATCTACTTCAAAAGAAATCTGTCAAATCCTCTCCAACAAAATCAAACTCAAGGACACTTTTGGCTTTTCTCTCTACGTGGCTTTATATGAAAAGGTACATCAGCAGAAGCACAGCTCTGACTTTATTTTGATGTTCTGTACTCTTCGTCATGGCCCACCTGCAGAACACATTTTATTAATCATTCTCTGTGTTTGCATACATAAGTCTGTTCTTGTTCTGTTTAGCACTATTGCAAATATGACTCCAATCAGGATTGTTTGTTACATTTCCTGACAACCTCTTGAGGCTAAAAGCCTGTTTTTACTTCTGCATTACTTTGACCAGTGTTCACAGACAGTTGTTTAGCTGTTGGCCTTTATAGTTCCATGTGACCACTGGGGTACAGTGTCATACACTCTATCTAAAAAGGTCGAAGTTGTCACAAAAGTTAGCACAGGGCAGTATATAAAGTTAGCAAAGCACAGTACTTAAACTTAGTATAGGGCAGTATGATAAGTTAGCATAGCCTAGTATGAAAAGATAATATAGAGGGTTTTCATGGGACGTATCGGCCACGTCATTTAGTGTCCCGCGCCCGTTCTGGATTACAACGCGGTGGCTACTGTGATACACTACGTGCATTTGGCGAACAATTGCAGAAGCTTCAACGTTGGTGTGAAGTAGCCTCACAGCACCGTGGCGCTGAGAGAGATCCGCCGCTAACAGCAATCCACTGCTCCCAGAATTTTATTTTATTTTATTCAGCAATAAAATTATATAAGAATACATAAAAATACTGCCAAGGACAACACAAGAACGCTTCCAATACGGATGCTTATTTACATTGTGGTCCTCGAGCACCGAGCTGCTGATCCGCAAGCTGCCCTTCCAGCGCCTGGTGAGAAGAATCGCTCAGGACTTCAAGACTGAGCTCTGCTTTCAGAGCTCCGCTGTGATGCTCTGCAGGAGGCCGGCGAGGCTGACTTGGTCAGCAGCTTCCTAGTTCACAATATCGCAGTGTGACACTGTCGGCCAGTTCGTTACATCACTACTAAATTCACTATCTGGTATAAGATACGGATCCACTGAACCAACTGCTACACATTTATCATGATAAATAGCTTTATCTTGAGGATTTAAAGCATCATAATAACCGTACATTCTCTCCATTTTTCTATCACATGCCAGCCTCCTTGTAAGCCAGAATGGAAACAACACCTGTCCTGCAGCAAATCGGTCACGTGATTGAAAACCCTCTATAGACCGATACGTAAAGTGAGCATAGATCAGTATGTAATGATTGTATACCATATCATAGGGCAATATACAAAGATAGCACAACTTAGTTTGCAAAGATAGCATAGCTGAGTATGTAAATACAGCATAGCCTTGGTAGAATTTTAGATTTTTTTTTTTTTTTTTTTGCCATTTTCCAGAGAATATGAATGATAAACTTTTTCTCTCATGGTTAATCTTTATGTGAAGCCATTCATTGTCAAACTGTGTTACTCTTTTTAAATCATAATGACAACAGAAACTACCCAAATGACCCTGATCAAAATGATACATACCCCAGTTCTTAAGAGTGTGTATTGCCCCCTTTATCATCAATGACAGCTTGGAGTCTTTTGTGGTAGTTGTGGACGAGGCTCTTTATGTCCTCTGATGATAAAGCTGTCCATTCTTTTTCACAAAAAGCCTCGAGTTCCTGTAAATTCCTGGGCTGTCTTACATGAACTGCACATTTCAGATCTCCCCAGAGTGGCTCAATAATATTGAGGTTAAGACACTGAGATGGCCACTCCAGAACCTTCACTTTATTTTGCTGTAGCCATTTACAGGTTGACTTGGCCTTGTGTTTTGGATCATTGTTATGTTTGAACATCCAAGTACATCCCTTGTGCAGCTTCCAGGCTGATGAGTGCAAAATTTCCTCCAGTATTTTATGATAACATGCTGCATTCATCCTGCCATCAGTTTTGACCAACTTTCCTGTGCCTTTGTAGCTCACACATCTCTAAAACATCAGCAATCCACCTGCATGTTTCACAGTAGGACTCCTCTCCAAATGTAACGTCTATAGCTATGGCCAAATAGTTCAATTTTGGTCTCATCACTCCAAATGTGTTGGGAAAGTGTAGGAACACGGACCCACAACAGGGGGCGCAAATGAACGGACAATGGAGGAAGTCAAATAACAACACTTTACTGTTGTGAATAAGCACAACAAACACAACAGATTACAACAATAGACAAAGAAGTCAATTCACAAAATGTGTCACGTGGGCAGGCTCGAAGATAAGAGACGTCTGTCCAAAGCAGAACCGGAACCACACGATTTCCTCCGCCACCGAACCCCGGGAATACTGGAGCCGCCAAGTCCCGAACTCCCAGGTGGCCACTGCCTCCGCGTGTCGGATCTGGTACTGCTGGCGAGGAACAAAAACAGTTAAATGTGGGTGCGTTTGCACCCAGCAACCCGTATGGCGGGAAAACCACCTCCACCTCTCGTCGGAAGAATGTCTGCTATTTAACGCACAAAAGTAACAAAGTGTTAATGTCAAAAAGACAACACAGTCGGCTGAGTACTGTACCTCCTAGGTAGAGCGATATCTCGGCAAAGAGGTGGAGATGTCGTCTTGCTGATATACCACTGCTGATCAGATGATTGGTGACAGCTGTCGTAGGCGATAAGTGACAGCTGTCACCCCGGCTGCTCCTGTGAGGCGGCAGCGCCCTCTGGTGCCTGGAGCCCGCACTCCAGACAGGGCGCCCTCTGGTGGTGGTGGGCCAGCAGTACCTCCTCTTCAGCGGCCCACACAACAAAATGCCTTTGTTCTCTGTGCTGTTTGGCGTATTATAAGCAGGATACTTTGTGGAATTTGTGTAGTAATGGTTTTCTTCTGGTGACTTGACCATGCAGCCCATTTTCTTCAAGGGCCTCTTTATTGTGCATCTTGAAACAGCCACACCACTTTGTTTCAGAGAGTTCTGTATTTCAGCTGAAGTTATTTGTGGGTTTTTCTTTGCATCCTGAACAATTTTTCTGGCAGTTGTTGCTGAAATTTCTGTTGGCCTACCTGACCGTGGTTTGGTTTCCCTCATTTTCCACTTCTTGATTAGAGTTTTAACACTGCTGATTGGTCCTTGGATAGCTTTTTATATCCTTTTCCCGTTTTATAAAGTTTAATGACCTATTCCCACAGATCCTTTGACAATTCCATTGCCTTCCCTATGACTCTATGAAATGTCAGTGCAGCACTGGATGAAAGATCCAAGGGTCTGTCAGGAGCCCAGAAAGTCACTGACCTTTTATACACACAGTGATTACAAGCAAACAGATCACAGGTGAGGATGGTTACCTTTTGTAGCCATTAAAACCTGTTTGTGTGAACTTGTGTGCATGTTATCAGGCTAAAATCACCAGGGTATGTAAACCTTTGATCAGGGTAATTTGGTTAGTTTCTGTTGTCATTATGATTTAGAAAGAGTAAACACAGTTGTTCAATAATAAATGGCATCACACAACAACTAACCAAGAGTGAAAAATAAGTTTTTGTGTTATCATTCATATTCTTTGAAAAATGGGCAAATAAATAAAAAAAATAAAAAATTCTACCAGGGTATGCAAACTTATGAGCACAACTGTAGCATAGACTAGTATGTACAGAAAAGGGCATAGGGCAATATGTAAAGTCAGCATACCCAATACATATAGTTAGTATAAGGCAATATGTAAGGTAAGCATAGCCCAGTGTGTAAAGTTACCATCGGGCAATATGTAAATATGGCACACCTGAATAGGAAGTTGCTTCCAGTGACCAGTTAAGCATCTTGCATGGAAGCACGTTGTTGGCGCTATAGAAATGCATTCCATTTAAACAGATCACTGGAGCACCCTCAGCTGTATCACTACCTTTGCGTGCTCACTAGTTGGTGTTTCACAGCTGAGTGGCAGATGAATCACCAGGATCCTGGGATCAGAGATGTCCACCATGGTGGCAGGAGGATCAGCCTCATATACTGTATCTGTTCAAAGTATCCATCCTGACAGGACAGAGCAGTACTCATCTGTCATTACCATGATCTAATTTAGCGGAATGAGTGATCCGATGACCTCCACCTCACATCATGTGGTCCTGCACTTATTAGTTACCCCATTAAGAGCCATGTTACCAATTCATGTATATGCGCAACTCAGCTGCACCTGAAGGACGTGTTTGAGGGTGCACAAAGCAGTTTTCAATTAATTTGTTTATTTGAACATAGCATAAACTATGTGTGTGAAATAGTGTTTGAGAGTGTGTGTTGAAGCCCTGATATATTCAGTTTCTGTATCCAATATTGTGGTCAGCACCATGGACAGCTAATGTCAACAAGCATTTGCATTAAGTAGAGAAATGTGAAAAAAAGATTCAACCAACCACAGAATCTTTTAGAAATTGCTCTTCATTTTAAAAAGTGATGAATAAAAGACAAGCGCATAGTCTGCATGACTCCACGGCACCCTGGGCAAACGTTGATAAGCTTACTATGGATAAGTGATGCTTTCCTGCAGAATGTTTTTACACAGTACAGTTCAGTGAATTTGGCCTTTGACCTTTTGGCCCCAAAATCAATAGGCTTCTTCAGGCTACTATGCATAATGCATATAATCAATCACTATGTGTAATGCCCCAAGTGAAGGGCTTCAAGTACCTCTGGGTCTTGTTCACGAGTGAGGGAACAATGGAGCATGAGATTGGTGCGATTGGTGCAACAGCAGGGGCGGTGTTGCATCCGCTCCAACGTACTGTTGTGATGAAAAGGCAGCTGAGCCAAAAGTCGAAGCTCTTGATCTACTGGTCAGTCTTCATTCCTCCTCTCACCTATGGTCATGAGTGTTGGGTCATGACCCAAAGAACGAGATCGCGGGTACAAGCATCCGAAATGGGCTTCCTCAGGAGGGTGGCTGGTGTCTCCCTTAGAGATAAGGTGAGAAGCTCATCCGTGGGGAGCTCGGAGTAGAGCCACTGCTCCTTTGCATTGAAAGGAGCCAGCTGAGGTGGTTCGGGCATCTGGTAAAGATGCCCCCTGGGTGTCTTCCTATCAAGGTGTTCCAGGCACGTCCATCTGGGAGGAGACCCTGGGGAAGACCCAGGACTAGGTGGAGAGATTATATCTCCACACTGGCCTGGGAACGCCTCAGGATACCGCAGTCAGAGGTGGTTAATGTGGCCTGGGAAAGGTAAGTTTGGGGTCCCCTGCTGGAGCTGTTGCCCCCGCGACCCGATCCCGGATAAGAGGTTGAGGTATGTATGTATGTATAATGCATGTTCCAAACGATGACAATTGACATAGTACAGCTGAAATATTCACTCTCAATTTTCTTTCTTTTCTTTAAGTACACTCCAGTGGCTTTAACCTTTGAACCTTTGACCCCAAAACCAATAGGCTTCTTAGAGTTACTATGCATAATGCATATGCCATGTTTGGCAATAATCAGATGCTAAAGTAATATTGCTCGCAAGTGAAATGACTGATTGGCTGATTGAGAGACACACATACTGGTGTCAAGCCCACTGGCTGTGCCGTGGGAAAAATGGATCCACAAACACTCGAATTTGAAAAAGGAACAAACTTGTCGGAGCCTGTTTCAGGGTGAAAAGCCAGTATGAATAAGACTTTTGTTGGTCGAAGATTTGATGACATATCACCTCACCCTGTAGGTGTGGGCTCTGGGCAGCGGCCGGGAGCATGTGATGGATGCCATCTCACAGTGCGAGCAAGAAGTGAAGAGAAGAGGAGGGCAAGAGCAGCACGCTCCCTGGCGCCTGTTCTTCCGCAAAGAGATCTTCACCCCCTGGCATGACAGCAGTGAGGACAAGCTCAGCACAGACCTGATCTACAAACAGATCATTCACGGCCTAAAGTTTGGAGAGTACCAGACTGAAAAGGTAGATTCAGCAAAACACCCAACAGCACTGTTTCAAATACATCAGGGGAGGTGATGGTCTAGTGGTTAAAGCATTGGGCTTGAGACCAGAGGATCCTTGGATCCTTGGGCAAGGTCCTTAATCCCCTAATTGTTCCCGCTGTGTAGTGAGTACCTTGTATGGCAGCACCCTCACATTGGGGTGAATGTGAGGCATTATTGTAAAGTGCTTTGAGCATCACACACTTCCAAATTTTATAAGTTTGACTCAAAATACGTATTTATCAATAAACAGATTTTGCAACAAAAATCCACCATGATCTCAAATCTCAAATGATTTCTCCTCCTGTTTCATGTGCCACAGGAAGACGATTTTGTGCAGCTTGCTGCCAAACATCTGTACGTCCAGCACGGCTCAGACAGCAGTCATGATAAAGTGAGGGAGGCTGTGCACGAGTGCATCAGCACGTCTCTGCTGGATGCCCAGTCAGAGGCCAAATGGCTGCAGATGGTCAGCACTGCACACACTCAGGTCAGCTACTCTCCGTTTCAGAAGATTGCAGAGAATCAAATGCTCCAACAAGGCCGTCACTGGATTCTAGTGTTCTGCTTTTCGTAAACCAGGGTTCATATCTGACTTCAAGGCAAAAGGCGTCTTCTGTGAAGGCAGAAATGGTTGACTATGCCAGAAAGAAGTGGCCCATGTTCTTCTCCAGGTTCTTTGAGGTTGTAAAGCTGTCAGGTAGGTGTATTTTCCTCTCTGTTTATGTAATGGGCCTGCAGGGAGTTGGTTGCTTTCAGGAGGTGGGGAGGGAGCAACTTTCTGCCTGCCTTGTTTGCATCCACAACCCGGGGTGGTTCTGTGGTGTGGTGGACACAGCTACATGTGAGTCCAGCACAGGGTCAGTCCAGTCTGGACTCAATTTGAATATCAAGTGAAAAGAACATTTAGATACATTAGAAATGTACCAAAATCAAAGACAGCTGTTATTGTGCCTTATGGCAAAATCTTCATCTCTCCTGATGGAAATGCAAAGACTCAAAGTCAGAGCAGGTTTGGGAGCATGCTTTCCTGCTGCACGTTAACACATCCACCATTTATAGAATGACTTTGGGTACTAAGCACTCAGGCAGATCCATGATTATCACCTGAATAATCCATCTGTATGCCACAGCCAGGTGATGGCCCTCTTTAGTCCATGAGCCCAAAGCCGAGTTGGACCTAACTGGTCATTGTGGCAATCCCTCTGTGGCAAGAAGGATTTTTTCTTGATCAATTCTTGGAAAGGATATGTACATCCAGGGTCAATGTAGAGATGCCTGTGTATGGGTTTGTTTAATGTGGGAATGTCATGGCACGCTGACAAACACAAAGTCCTTGACAGATGCTTAGCTTGGTCCGATGGCTGGGAAATTCTAGACGATCCGGGTCGGAGGACCTGCTGCAGCCTTTATCCACCTTCACAGTCATTGGGTTACAAGCCATTACTTCCTCCTCCTGATCCATGATTGAGGACTTCTTGTTTCACCAGAGCCCCAAGAGACATCTCACGTTCAGGTTTCATTCATGGCTACCATAGCAGCCACAGGACGCAAAAGTTCCACGCCATATTTCACCCCAACAGGCAATCCCCTACTTGTTCCACTAACCAGGTGGACAAGAAGGATGACGGGTTGACTTTTGACCTCAAAGCAAATTAGTGGTTGAGGTAATATGGTTTTGAAAGGAATAGTTTGCGCCATTGCTCGTGTAGTTATTATGTCCAAGGGACATTGACCTTATTTGATGATTATTTCCTTTGGAGACCAAACATTCAAAACAGTCAAATTTATTCAATTTAGTAATCCTATTAGCTGGTCTTGGAACACTTACATTTTAAATGGCAGCTTATAATCACATATATGATTTTTAGCCACATAGTTCTGAAAGTCTGTGAACAACAACAAGTGAATTAATAAATAAAATGTATAGCTGAGGGTCACTGACATAACAATGGCCATTATGTGTATTAAAAATCTGCCCTGAGAGTAATTTGTAAATTGAAAAGTGGAGTCTTTTGATTTGATCAGAAAAATGTCAGTCATTAATAGTTTACTCACAGGAGAAGATCTGGACCATGCCTGAGTAAGTTTGACCCCTAAATGTCCAGTTTGTTTGACTAGTCTGAGTGCTCAATACTGTGCCTAGACACAGTATGTTGAACCATGCCTGGTCTCACTTTCAGAGGTGGCCTAGAATGCAGTCCAGTTGTACTCGGGCACGACATGTATGTATTGTGATGACTAACAGTATGGAACACAGACATTCCATCATGGATGTAATCGCTAAATTTAAGAATTACTATTAATATTATTATTTCTACTTGGATAATACAATTTTAAAATCATTCAAGAACATTTGGGTTAAAAATGGGTCAGGTTTCTCACCTTATTGATGAACATGAATTGTGGTCAGTGAGCAAAGCTGCAAAACATTTCCTCATCATCTGCTCCCTCCTTAAAAATGTTCTCATGTACCCAGTATGATTGATGATAAATCATCATTTATTTGAAGAGAACAGGTTTTATATGGGGAGGTGGAAAAAAGTAATTATTACCAGAATTCCTGAATGATTTTTGTCGCATGTGAATGTGCCATGTCAAGTCATTATTACAACATGTGCACCAGTGTCAGTAAAGATTCAGACACCTAAAACAATCCATAGAAGTGAACTCGGGTTCTGTTAATCCCTCGCATCACTCACACAGCTGTATTCCTCCCCCGCACTATCCTACACTCAGCCACTGGAGATCGCTGTGCTCAAAATTGCTCACCACTCACACCAAAACAGCATTGTATTTAATTTTCAATAAAATATAGCCTGATATCAAAAGAAATGAACAGCCAAATCCACATTCAAGCAGAAAGAGTTATTTCAAGATGCGATAATGAAATAAAAAACAAGGCAATCTGTAAAATTCAAGTGAAAGATACATACTGCCTACTCTATCTGCACCAGTTACATTCAATTATTTAAATTTTGTAGATCATGATGTTGTTTCCACGGGGAAACAACCATCCACTGGAGAACCATCCAAGCTGTCTACAGTAAGGATGGAACTCTGTGGACCTCAACTGAGGATGTAATCCGCCGCTGGAAGGAGCACTTTGAGGAACTCCTGCATCAGATCGGTTAGCCGCTCCATGAGGTGTCATAACTTCCGATCGGTCAGTCGCTCCATGAGGCGTCATAACATCCAATCGGTCAGCCGCTCCTTGAGGCGTCATAACATCCGATCGGTCAGCCGCTCCTTGAGGCATCATAATAACTGATCGGTCAGCTGCTCCATGAGGTGTCATAACATCCGATCGGTCAGCCGCTCCTTAAGGCGTCATAACATCCGATCGGTCAGCCGCTCCTTGAGGTGTCATAACATCCAATTGGTCAGCCGCTCCATGAGGTGGCATAATAACTGATCGGTCAGCCGCTCCTTGAGGCGTCATAACATCTGATCGGTCAGCCGCTCCATGAGGCGTCATAACATCCGATCGGTCAGCCGCTCCATGAGGCGTCATAACATCCGTTCGGTCAGCCGCTCCTTGAGGCGTCATAATAACTGATCGGTCAGCCGCTCCATGAGGCGTCATAACATCCGATCGTCAGCCGCTCCTTGAGGCGTCATAATAATTGATCGGTCAGCCGCTCCTTGAGGCGTCATAACATCCGATCGGTCAGCCGCTCCATGAGGCGTCATAACATCTGATCGGTCAGCCGCTCCATGAGGCGTCATAATAACTGATCGGTCAGCCGCTCCATGAGGCGTCATAACATCCGATCGGTCAGCCGCTCCTTGAGGCGTCATAACATCCGATCGGTCAGCTGCTCCTTGAGGTGTCATAACATCCGATCGGTCAGCCGCTCCTTGAGGCGTCATAACAACTGATCGGTCAGCCGCTCCTTGAGGCGTCATAACAACTGATCGGTCAGCCGCTCCTTGAGGCGTCATAACATCCGATCGGTCAGCTGCTCCTTGAGGCGTCATAACATCTGATCGGTCAGCCGCTCCTTGAGGCGTCATAACAACTGATCGGTCAGCCGCTCCATGAGGCGTCATAACGTCCGATCGGTCAGCTGCTCCTTGAGGTGTCATAACATCCGATCGGTCAGCTGCTCCTTGAGGCGTCATAACATCTGATCGGTCAGCCGCTCCTTGAGGCGTCATAACAACTGATCGGTCAGCCGCTCCATGAGGCGTCATAACGTCCGATCGGTCAGCTGCTCCTTGAGGTGTCATAACATCCGATCGGTCAGCCGCTCCTTGAGGCGTCATAACAACTGATCGGTCAGCCGCTCCATGAGGCGTCATAACATCCGATCGGTCAGCCGCTCCATGAGGCGTCATAACATCCGATCGGTCAGCCGCTCCTTGAGGCGTCATAATAACTGATCGGTCAGCCGCTCCATGAGGCGTCATAACATCCGATCGGTCAGCCGCTCCAAGAGGCGTCATAACATCCGATCGGTCAGCCGCTCCTTGAGGCGTCATAATAACTGATCGTCAGCTGTTCCTTGAGGCATCATAACAAGCTGTTGTTTCTAATGACACCAACACGCGAACGAGAGGCTCTCTAACCGGACGTCTTGGTTTCAAGATGGCGACGCAACTTGAAAAGTGTCCACTGAGTGTAAAATATCAGTAATGGGAGCATGGCTTAAGATAAACAATCTGCTGTATTTGTGAAGGCTTTTTGTTGATATGAAACTTTTCTTGTGTGACTGGAAACAATTTAATTCCCATGAATCATGATTTATTGAGTTTCTCTGTTCTGTTCTACCTGTTTTTAGGGCCTCCACTGCTTAAGAACAAGTTTATTGTGGCTGTAAACTGGACTGGTATCACATTCCTGGACGAGCGAGAAAAGAGACTGCTAGTGCTCTCCTTCCCAGAGGTCACCGGGGTCAACACCGTGAGGTACATTTGCTTATTTTAACAGAGTCAGGAAGCTGGTCCTGTTTATTGGACTGCATTACAACTTGTTTGTGTTGCTGTAGCAGCTGTGCTTGAGTGTTGTGACCCTTGAACAGGGACGGGAAAGCGTGTGGCCAGGCGGTGTGTCTGCTGACCCTGAAAGGAGACTTCACTCTGAGCGGCTCCATGACTGAGGACATGGCGGAGCTGGTCTACATGTTTCTCAGTGGTCTGACTGAGCGCTCTCATTTTGCAGTGACCCTAAAAGAAGTCAGCAAGCAAGGTCAGTCTGTTCCACACTGAACTGTTATCCTCAAAGTCATTTGTAACTGCTGATTCACAGATGTTTGAATTGTGCCTCAACAGATGATCCCACATTCCTGAGCTTCAAGAAAGGTGAGCTCATTCTAATCATCAAAGACGATGACTTTTCCCCAGAACGTGGTTGGATAAAGGGACAAAATGAGCGTACCGGACAAATAGGAGCTGTCCCCACTGACGCCATCCTCATCCTGCCAACCCTCAGCAAACCCACCAACGAGGTCATGGTAAGGAGATAATCTGCTGTGCTCCCATGAGTTATGGTCCACCAGTCCTGTGATGTCGTAAAGTGGATGTGTATCTTTTTTTTTCCCCCAGACACTCCTTAACCTGTCTCCTAAAGACAGGAAGACCATCATAGAGGCCACTCAGAAAGAAACAAGTGCAGTAGAGAAAATGGCTCTTAGCACTTTGAAAGAATTCGCCCTCGAATATTTCAGGTATCTGCAAACAGTGTCCTTTTTGCCAAAAATGTCGTGTATCAACAACCAATCAGAAAATGTTGGGACATTATGGAAAATGCAAATAAAATAAAAAAATTACAATGATTGTTGCATTTCGTTTGACAGACAGTATGAGCCAAAGATATTGCATGTTTTATGTGGTCGACTTCATTTCATTTGTTAAGATATATCCATTCCTGCATTTCCGGCCTCCAACGCATTTCAAAAAGAAAAGTTGGATGGGGACAGTTTAGGGCTAGTAATGAGGTTAAAAAAATGAAATAAATATGTTATTTTAAACAGGTGATGCCAACAGGTGATCGGAATCATGATTTGGTACAAAAGCGGTATCCATGGACGGCTGAGTCATTGATGGAGACTCTCCAGTTTGTGGAAAAATTAGTGAGATATTTATTTAAATGTTTAAACCTATGTTCCTCAAAGAAAGAATATATTTGCATATTTTCCCCACTACAGTGACTTCTATTAAATAATTCAAGTAATCTGAAGGAATTTCAATATGTAAAGTGTAAAGGCGCAAACATAAGCTGAACACCTATCATGGTATCATGAACCATCATTCTTCATTAGCTGATGTAACCACATGGGCAAGGGATTAGTTTGGGCAAACCTGTGACAAGCACTACAATACAGAGCTACATTAACAAATGCCGCTTAAAATTTTATTGTGCAAAAAAGAAGCCTTATATTAACATTGTATAGAAGCGGTGTCGACTCCCCTCAGCTTGGAGGCATCTGGGTTAGATCATAGTGGAAATGTGTATTGTGGTCAGACAAATCAGTATTCGAGATCTTTTTATGGAAGAAATGCACGTTGTGTGCTCCATGCCAAAGATAAAAAGGACCATCCAGACTGTTATCAGCAACAAGTCCAAAAGCCAGAGTCTGTCATGGTATGGGGTTGGGTCTGTGCCCTTGCCAACGGTAATTTACACTCTGTGATGGCAGCATTAATGCAAAAAAGCACATTGAGATTTTAGAGCAACATATGCTGCCTTTAAGACAACATCTTTTCCAGCAATATTCATGCATGTTTCAACAAGACAATGCAAAACAACATTCTGCACACATTACCGAGGCATGACTGTGGAAAAACAAAGGGCTGCGTGAAGTCCTGACCTCTCCCCAATAGTGAATGTGTGAAGTATTTTGAAACAGAAAATACAGTGATGATTCCAGCACAACTTAAGACATTTTTACAAGAAGAATGGGACATAATAATACCTTAAACTCTTCATTGCTTGATATTGTCAATGCCAAAATGTCTTTTAGTGTTATGAGAAGGAATGGCCACATTACAAAGTGGTAAATGCTTTAGCATCCCAGCTTCTTTTGAAATGTGTTGCAGGCATTAACAAATAAACTAAAGTTGACCAGAAAAAAAAAAAAACATGAAATATCTTGGGATTAAAATGTTTGCAATGATATAAAATTCAAAGTAAATGTTAGAATCACTGCATACTTTTTCTTTCATTTTTTAAAATTGTCTCAAGTTTTTCTGACTTGGGATCATAGATACTTTTAAGCATATTTTTTTAATCTGCAGTACTGATTTCTCAGGTCTTCTGTCCTAACCCTACAGGCAGCCCACTCAAGATGTGAACCGTCAAGTGATTTCGAGGAATGTGGCTCCTGAGAGGCTGTGGGCGAACTCCAGAGAGCCAATCAGGCAACCGCTCCTTAAGAGACTGGTGGGCCACACAGAGCCCAGCCACAAAGCCTGCCTGGCCTTCACTGATATCCTCTAAACACTGGCATTGCACAAAAGGCAGTCATTTTTCTTCTTTTTTGAACTAAGTCTTTCATCTGGCTCCTATGCTATTCAGTGCTATCAATCAATCAATCAATCAACTTTTTTCTTGTATAGCGCCAAATCACAACAAACAGTTGCCCCAAGGCGCTCCACATTGCAAGGCAAGGCCATACAATAATTATGAAACACAGTCTACGTCTAAAGCAACATAACCAAGGGATGGTCCAGGGTCACCCAATCCAGCCCTAACTATAAGCCTTAGCGAAAAGGAAAGTTTTAAGCCTAATCTTAAAAGTAGAGAGGTTATCTGTCTCCCTGATCTGAATTGGGAGCTGGTTCCACAGGAGAGGAGCCTGAAAGCTGAAGGCTCTGCCTCCCATTCTACTCTTACAAACCCTAGGAACTACAAGTAAGCCCGCAGTCTGAGAGCGAAGCGCTCTAATGGGGTAATATGGTACTATGAGGTCCCTAAGATAAGATGGGACCTGATTATTCAAAACCTTATAAGTAAGAAGAAGAATTTTAAATTCTATTCTAGCATTAACAGGAAGCCAATGAAGGGAGGCCAACACGGGTGAGATATGCTCTCTCCTGCTAGTCCCCGTCAGTACTCTAGCTGCAGCATTCTGAACCAACTGAAGGCTTTTTAGGGAACTTTTAGGACAACCTGATAATAATGAATTACAATAGTCCAGCCTAGAGGAAACAAATGCATGAATTAGTTTTTCAGCATCACTCTGAGACAAGACCTTTCTGATTTTAGAGATATTGCGTAAATGCAAAAAGGCAGTCCTACATATTTGTTTAATATGCGCTTTGAATGACATATCCTGATCAAAAATGCTAGCATGAACTGGGTATTGGTTATGCCATGGAGTACAGCAACTTCAATGATTGTGTTGGTAGCAACAGGTTCTCTGACCTTCACTTTGCAGATGATGCTGTGTTTCTTGTGGGATCACTGGATGACCCTTTGCACAACTTGAGAAGCTGAGTGAGGAGTCAGACTGTTTGAGTTTACAGCTGTTTGTGATCAAGGTTGAGATTGTTTCTTTGAATGACTTCTTGGACTAAGCCATCCACGTCATGAGTGTCAAAATGGGTGACTTACTTATCTCAGTTCAACGTATGAGGTTGATAGACATCTGGGAAAAGCTCATGAGGTCATGGGACAGTGGTGTTTGGTAATGTTGGTATGTTTGTAGGTGAACCAAAGTCCAAGCCTTTGGGCTCTGGTGCTTACAGTCTTACTGTATGGTTGTGAGACTTGGACTTTAACCATTGATACAGGATGATGGATGGATGTCTTTGGTACTATGTCTCCCTGGAGAATCATTGGATGCCATTGGAATGACTTTGTGTGTAATAGTGGGTACTTTGGGAGACTCAGATGAGAGGGACTGCTTGCACTGTGCTGGTGCCTCAGTGTTGAAGATCCCAGCAACTGAACTATGCCAAGGAGATGGGCATCTCCTTGGCATAGTTCAGTTTATTTTGTACCTGAGTGTGCAAAATAAATAGTGACTTTTGGGAGTTGAGAATGGAAAACTGAGCTATTCTGCAGTTATTTGGAATCCAGGGTGTTTCTGGTGGTTGGTGGACACTGTGATATCCATGTATACTCCTAACCTTGACCTGGCATCCTGTCCTGACTCATCGTTTTACTAATTACTATTTCTATGGGGTTTCACTGTAAACAAACTGTCTACAGTTTAATTGATCATTTTGTGAGGCCAAGATGATTGTTTTTTTTTTCCTTTACGGTTGTGTACCCATCTTAAAGTATATGGGTGATTACCCAACTAAACAGATGCAGAGTCCTCTCGAGCTCACTGACCAGATCTTTGGACCCGCAACTGAAGATGAGACATTGAGGGATGAGATCTACTGTCAAATAATGAAGCAGATGACCAGCAACAACAACCGGTATGCTTACAGTGCATCCAGGAAGTATTCACTGAGCTTCACTTTTTCCACGTTATGTTACAGCCTTATTCCAAAATGGAGTAAATTCATTTTTCCCCACAAAATTCTATTGATAACACCCCATAATGAACATGAAAAAGGTTTTTTATTTTTTTGGAAAATTCATTAAAAATAAAAAACTAAGAATTGACGTGTACCAGCCCAATCTCACGTTTTGTTTTGTTTTGGGGTTTTTTTCATGTTCTTGTGCCGAAATGAGTCAAATTTTCGTAACAGGGTTTTTTTTTTAACTCACTAGTCCTAACCCTACTCCTACCCCCAACCCTAACCTTAACCATAATCTAATCTTACTCTTTCCTCCCACCCTAACCATAACCAACCCGACCCCCCCGCTTCACTTTTAATTTCGTGCAGCCATCACGGAAAGAATTAGAATGAATTCATGCTGCCGTGACAAAAATGAGGTGCTTTTGGTCATAATATCACGAACCAATAGATTAATGTATATTTCGTGCTGCTGAATCATGACTTGCCGTGACACCAGGTTGCGTGTACATAAGTAATCACACCCTTTGCTCACTACTTTGTTGATGCACCTTTTGGCACCAATTACAGCCTCAAGTCTTCTTGAATATGGTGCCATAAGCTTGTTGCACCTATCTTTGGGCAGTTTTGCCCATTCCTCTTTGCAGCACCTCTCAAGCTCCATCAGGCTGGATGGGAAGTGTTGGTGCACAGCCATTTTCAGATCTCCCCAGAGATGTTCAATCTGATTCAGGTCTGGGCTCTGGCTGGACCACTAAAGGACATTCACAGAGTTGTCATGAAGCCACTCCTTTGATATCTTGGCTGTGTGCTTAGGGTCATTGTCCAGCTGAAAGATCAGTGACATCTTCCTATATATGCTACAACTTTTAAATTGCAATTATTACAACTTTAAAATTGCAAAGCAATTCACATGATACAAAAGTCTCAAAAACTTTGCCAGAGCATTATACAAAAATAAGGTCCCTACCTAGCTAACAAAATAAAGTTCCCAAAACATTATAAGAACGTTTGTCAAATGTTATAAGATAAGATAAAACTTTATTGTACATAAAACAGAAAATCGACTTACATAAACTACTGAAGTCCCAAGACTTAAAACACATCAAACATTCGTCATAAAACACTCAGCATAAAATAATTTTAAAACTAGTGTGTGGTCTGAAACAATGTGTTCATTTGTTCATTTGTTATCAGAATGTTTGCTGTAAAATTGTTGGAATGTTTCAGGAAAGTTTTTTTTGTTTGTTTGTTTTTGTTTGCGTTTGTGTTTGTTTTTGGGTTCCCAGAACATTTGATAGTAATGTTAGCACACACATTTTGAGAACATTAGGCCTAATGTTCTGGGAACGTTTTTTAAGCAAAGCTTCTTTTTGGTTCCCATAACATTTGACAGTAACATTAGCACAAACGTTTTGAGAATGTTAGACCTACATTCTGGGAACGCTGTTAAGGAAAGTTTCTTTTTGGTTCCCAGAACACTCTGGTAACGTTACATGACGTTATAATGTTACATAACGTCACCTAAAGATATGTTTCATCCAAACATTCACAGAACATTCTGGTAACATTACCTAAAGTCATAGTCTTGTCATTGAAAGAAATTTGAAGTAAGAAAGACAGTGAGACTAGAATTAATATATTTGTCAAATTTCCCCCCATTATAAACATGACTTGTCAATATATAAAAGGAAGTAATGATGTTAGGTAAATATTCTAGAAATGTTTCTCATAAGGATAATCTAAATATAAACATATATAATGTTAGGAAAATGTTATGTTAGATGGGGTGGTGCCGTTGGAGTAAGCAGACAGTCAGTGCTGACACAGTAATAATAGCCATTGCAACCATGGTGTAATGTTGTGTGAAAACACTAAAAAATGAGGTTAGGACCCAATTGCAATAAGAAGGCCAGAATAAAAGAAGTTACAGTTTATTTTGACAACTGAAATGACTGAATTTGCAAGCCATGGAAGCAGGCACTGGAGGAAGGAAACGTCTGTTGGTGTCAAAAGAGAAGGTAGCTGTTTCCGAACCAGATGGTGGATGTAGCCAGTTCAAAACCAGAGAGAAACTGGTTAAACTAAGTTTCTGGCATATGTGGAGAGGAAGAACCGGGGTACAAATACAGGTGCAGGTGATTGCAAACAGGTGAGATGAGTCAGCTCTGTGATGTGGCCCTGGAGAGAAACAGGAAGAGAGGAGGAAGAGAGCAGACCTAGGCAACACAAAAGTGCAACATATTTACACGTTCCTTTGCTTTAAATACACAGTTTCTGATGGATGGTGCATGTGCTATACCCTTCTAGCTGGTACATTCCATGTCAGTAAACAAGTGTTTCTTTTCAAACTGTCTCTTGTCCTCCTGTTCACATTCTTTGCCAGAGAGGTCACAAGCTCCCCCCTCCCCCAAGGACTGCAGGTCCATTTTTGATTTCTATAGATACATGTAAATACCACTGACTCTCCTTTTTGGGGCCATGTTGACATTAATTCAGTAGTTTTGCATTCATTTTCTGCTAGCTGTCTGGGTCTGGGTGTGGGTCGTGGACCAAGCAGCTCATTCCACACTTCCTTATGCCTAGCCAAGTCCTCTAAAGTCTGATTTATGCTTTTACCACTCCGTAACTCCATGGCCACACAATGACGTTGATGTAGGTATGGCCGGTTTTGAAGTTCTCCGTCACGTTGATGGCTGTCGCACTGCAATTTACCATCAGAATAGTAGGGGGCATGACGTGAAGAACAATGCACAGATTTTCTTTCTGCCTGCACCGCTACTGCTGCAGGTCATTTTTTGCTTTTTCTGGACTAATTTATCCCCAACCACCTCCACTTCTTTATACAATCATTGACCTCCAAACCAGTGTTACGTGCAAATTGTCTCCATGAATTGCTGGTCATTTAAGCATCTTTGGAGTTTTTATATTCTGTGTTGGTCATATTTGTGGACATCTGCCAAATGTTCCACTATTTGATTTATGATTGAAATGTTATTGGCATGTACATTGCAAAAACTTTTATTCAGACTTTTTAATATGACGGGAGATGAAGGAGTGAAATCAGAAAAGTGACCAATCATAGCCCTTGCGCTCTCTGTCATTTCAACATGTAGTTTAAATTTTTGCGAGGTGCATGTTAGGCTACTGAGAGGAGCTCGGAAAGGGTACGTAGTGACGCAGAACCCTCTGCATCACTATGGAGCTGTAGAGACCGAGTACCATAAATCAGGCTTCACTCTTCCTGAGGGACTCCAAGGCGTTCCCTCAGGTGTGTCCTGGGTCTTCCGTGGGGCCTCCTCTCAGCTAGACGTGCCTGGAAAACCTTTCTAGGGTGATGACCAGGCAGCATCCTCACCAGATTCCCAAACCGCCTCAGCCATCTGCTTTCGATGTGAAGAAGCAGCGGCTCTACTCAGAGTCCCTCCCAGATATTAACACTTCTTAACCTTTTCCTGAGTGTAAGACTAAACATCCAGCAGAGAAACTTCATTTCTGTTGCTTGTATCCATTACACAAAGCTCATGACCATCGGTGAGCACAGGAGTAAATGGAAAATAGACTGCATTTATATAGCGTTTTTCCATCTGCATCAGATGCTCAAAGTGCTTTACAATTATGCCTCACATTCGCCTATTCACACAGACACATTCACACACCAATGTCAGGGTGCTGCCATACAAGGCGCTCACTACCCCCCTGGCGCAACTTGGGGATTAAGGACCTTGCCCAAGGGTCCTTATTAAATTTCCAGTCAGGCTGGGGTTTGAACCGAGGATCCTCTAGTCTGAAGCCCAATGTTTAACCACTAGACCAGGGGTGGCCAAGTTCGGTCCTCGAGAGCCACCTTCCTGACACTCTTAGTTGTCTCCCTGCTCCAACACACTTGAATCCAATGAAAGGCTCATTAAAGGTCTGCTAACGAGTCTTTCATTGGATTCAGGTGTGTTGGAGCAGGGAGACAACTAAGAGTGTCAGGAATGTGGCTCTCGAGGACTGAACTTGGCCACCCCTGCACTAGACCATCACCTCCACCACCTCAGTGTAAAATGACTGGTAAATTGGAGCCTCGCTTTCTGAGTCTGCTCTTTCTTCACCATGATGGTCCAGTACAGCGTACGCAGAACCTCATACGTAGCCCTAAACCATCGATTGATCTCATACTCCAACTTATACCCCACCCATGAACAATACCCCAAGATACATGGATTTGTTCAGTTGGGGCAATAACTTCAGAGGTATAACAGAGGCAGTAACACGGGACTGTGGTCTTTGATTTATCATTCTTGGCCTAAAACTTGTCCAGTGTATATACAAAGCAGAGATGTAATTGTTGGGTATTTTCTCCTCCAAACATTTTTAAAACCTTTAACAAGACAGAGTCAAGAAACACCAGTGAGACAGAAAGTCAAATTTTACGCGCGGAGTGCAGTCAGGCTGTACACCAAGGCTACACTAAAGTCTGGCCTGCTTTTCCGCTCTTTTTATTAAGAGACGCCCTCATCACATAAACAAAAAACTTGTCCTAAGGGTGGGGGTGATGACGCAAGACAAGTTTCTTCCCGTAACATAAACGCATACGTCAATAAGTGCAGCTGTAAGGAAGAACACTTTCTTTTACACAGGTCAGCACATCTCGTTCGTCTGTTGCAGTTGCTGTTCTGCATCTGCCTGAAGTGTCCTGTCCTTCACACTCCTTCACACTAAGCACCACATCACAACAGTCAAAACGTTCTCTTACTCCCAGTCATTAGAGGCTGCGAAAACAAAGTTATATTATAATAATAAGTACATCCAGCCCTTCATTCCCAGCTCAGATTGACCCCAGAGTGCTAAAACAAAATTGAATTCTCAGGCTTGGTTAAGACAGGTGCAAAACAGCACAACACCGTTCTCATGAGAAAGAAGACAAAGCTAAAACAAGGTTGAATAACACGTACATTCTCAGGGTGAAGTGCAAAACAGCACAACACCGTTCTCATGAGAAAGAAGACAAAGCTAAAACAAGGTTGAATAACACGTACATTCTCAGGGTGAAGTGCAAAACAGCACAACACCATTCTCATGAGAAAGAAGACAAATGTACAAATGTTTAACAGTGATAACATATATACAAAATCTTTAACAGTAATAATGAGGTCACCAAAGTGGACACCCTCCAATCCCTGATTATTCTTGACCATGTTGACATATTTTAGTGAAATAATTTGATATTTGTTATCGTTTTATGAAGTATATTAGTTTAAATTGTGATATTGGTACAGTGTGACAAATCGGGGCTTGTCTAGGCAGCAACATGTAAAGTAGAACTTTTGCGTGCATGCCATTTATGAAGACTTATTGTGAATCACAGGGCCGCTGTGGCCACAAGGGTGCTGTTGGTTGTGAAATTTTAAATATTTTAGCATTATTCTGCTATGATATTGTGTGTGCATGAGAGGGGATTTACAAATATGCTCCCAAACCTCATTTTTACAGAGTGTTAAATAAGATGACTTTTCTGTTGTGCAGGTTCAGCTTGGAGCAGGGCTGGCAGCTGCTGTGGCTCTGCTGTGGTCTGTTTCCTCCCAGCCAGGTTCTGCTGAAGCACACTAAGCGTTTCCTGGAGTCTCGGCGCAAAGAGACGCTGGCCTCGGACTGTCTGCAGCGACTGCAGAGCACACTGAGGTACACGACAGTGTTATCAGTCACCCGTGGGTGTGGGTGAGGGGCCAGCTTCTGCTTCTAAACAATGACATAATAACAGTTAGAATGTAGATATATTTGTACAGGAACATATACATCCAAAATGTGGCATATTCTAGATTCATTGAGGGTAGGCTGGGAATTTTTCTTTACTTCCACCTCAAACTTTTCTTGCCACAAACCATCTTGTGACCTCTTTTGCTCTTTTATCTGAGCTGTTTTAAAAGCTCCATTGAAGCACTGACACTGATGTGCTGTCCTGCTGCAGGATGGAGCCCAGGAAGCTCCCACCGCATCAGGTGGAAGTCGATGCCATCCAACAGAACAGCACTCAGATCTTCCACAAAGTTCACTTCCCCAATGACACAGAGGAGGTATGAAAATGTTCAATTCAATGTTATTGTCATTATATATCATGTATGGAGCATGTAGAATGAAAAGTATTATGTGCTGCTAAAACAAGTACAATTATAAAGAATAAATAAATACACATGAAAAAAAAAGCTACAAAATAAATAGATAAAGAAATGAATAAGGTAAATAAGGTTCCAATAAGATCTTGATGAAGGTGATTATTATGAAAGATTAGAATTCTAAAAACAGCAAGTGTTCAACACATGCCGAGTGCAGTTAGTGCAAACAACACAGTAATGCTGTGTTTACACATAACGACGGCACGTCATGAATGCCACGAAGTATACATTCTTAGCCGCTGATCGCAAATGTGATGATTCGGGGCAGAGGCATCAGGTGTCCTTAGGAACTGTTGCAACCTCTTACCACACGTAATCATTAATGGCACGTGTTGCTGGCGAATTATCAGGAACCATTACACACAGTCAAGAATAATGTTCCGTGCTGTTGCGCACACACACCCATATTCATCCAACTGTCAGTTGCTGAACAGTTCAGATTGCTCCAGTTTGTTCCTCAAAATCCACAGCAGAAGAACTTTGTGGCTCCATGCTTAGTTGGGCTCTGTGCCATGAAGTGGTGCTGAGAGGAGGAGGAGACAGAGAGAGCCAGATGTGTGGCTGCACGTGGCTCTGGTTTTGCTTGTTTTCCCAAACATCAGGCACAGCAGCAGCAGGTAGAACACCTGTAGGAGCATGCTGAGGAGCACTGGAACAAGACTTTTAGCCGACTTGGCATCACTGTGCTCCTTCAGCATACTACAGCAATGAAACTGAATGCGGTGCAGCAGGGTTTAATTGTGCGCACGTCAGAGAAGAACGCTGTCACGCTCTATTAAGGATCACCACTAATCAAGACGGATCAACACGCTCAGTTGCGACCTCCACGACGTGAGCTAAAATGAGAGTGGTGCGTGACATTTGTGGAAGATTTTTTGACAGCCAAAAACATGCTCCACAAAAATCACAAATATCACGCACCAACACGCACTATTAAGAAACCTATTCAGATGCGTCAAGTCACGTTAAGAATGTCAGGAAGTTGCCAAGAATGACGCAGATATGAAATTCGTAACATGTCCTGCCTATGTGTAAATGCACCTTAATATAAACTGTAAATGTAGCAGCAGCAACAGCAGTGCAGAGTGACTGAGGGAGGAGCAGGGGTATTGTTAATGGGGGGGGGGTGACTTGAAGGTCAGAGGTCAGAGTTCAGGTCTCTTATGGCATGAGAAATAAATCCTGGTGATTCCATTGTACGTGTGGGAGGGATCTTTGCAGATGGTTTGTGTCCTCTTGAAGCAGCACTAGCTGTGTGTGTCCTGTTGTGTTGGGTGTTGCTCATTTGTTGTGCCGTCTTGAACACACGCTGGAGGGGCTTCCTGTCTGAAGGTGTGCAGGTGCCATAGCACATAGAAATAGAATCCCAATGGTACTTGTGTAGAAGAGTCTGGCCTTCTTCAGCCTTCTGAGGAAGTTCGGACATTGTTGAGTCTTCTCTGCAGCAGATGTGTTCATAGTCCATGAGAAGCCCTGGTGACATGTTCCACCTCAGTGCTGTGATGTATAGGGGGCTATGGAGGGTGAAGAACTTCCTGAAATCGATAATGTGGGTTTTTTTTTGGGGTGGGGGGTGGGGGGTGGGGTTATGGATAGGTTGTTGATGGAGCTCCAGTGGAGCTCGATAAAACCAGATGCTGAATCTTCTCCCTGTGGCCAGGTTTGTTGTTGTTCATGATTTGTCCCACCACTGTAGTGTCACCACAAACTTAATAAGTGTGTCGGTGTTGCAGAAGGGCACACAGTCAGTAGAGGATGGGGCTCAGCACGCACCCCTGTGGGGAGCTTGCACTTGCAGTCAGTGTTGATGTGATTTCTGCCATTCTAACAGAGTGGGGTCTGATAGGACGGGAGAAATCACCTGTGTACCTATTTACCAGTCCAGACAAGAAAAGCTTATTTTTGAACATATTTGCATATATTTTCACTCAACAGGGACTTTTTCATCTTTTTCAGATATTTGAAGTATCAACCAACACCAGGATCAGAGATCTCATCCTGAGTATTGCCAAAAAACTCAGTCTGGTTTCAGCAGATGGCTTCAGCATTTTTATCAAAATGCAAGACAAGGTTCATTTTGCTGTTTTTGAATTTTTATCTTGATACTGTGATTTAAAGGGATCATATTGTGCTAAATTAAGCTAAGTTTAAAAGCTAAAAAACAGGAAATGGATTTGCTGAAACATACTCATAACCCAAAGTCAATGTGCTGTTTAACAAGTGTACATCGAGACCGCCTTTAAGGGCCTCGCTCACCGGCACCTTAGTGATTTTCCTGTATGATTGGGGAATTGAACCTATGACCATCTGACAAGCATGTTTCTCTGATCCTCCAAGACCAACATTTCTGTGTCTGAGAGTCCTACAATCCCACAAGGGCCCCAGTTAGTGTTTTTTCCTGGAGTCAGCAGATCCTTCTCTGCAGTCACCGGAACTTTCCCCAGCATCAGTCCAAACACACGATTCTATAAATTTTCAAATATAAATCTCACCAACCAACTTCAACAGCCCTGCACCACCCTTGGGGGTTGGGGGCCCTGATTTGTTACAATTGTGTAGACACACAGCCCCCCCCCCCCCCACACACACACACACATATGCAACTGCTTATTATCGATTTAGAACATGTGTGTGGAAAAGCTTGGTATTTTTAGGCACATGAGGACATCTGTTGGCTTGATGACGAGGTGTATATTATGACCCCTTCAAGGCATTTTGATATAAACACTCACGGAATATGACCAATTTGTCATTAAAAAGTCTGTAATTGTTCTTATTTCAGGTTCTCAGTTTAAATGACACAGCCTACTTCTTTGATAGTCTGAGACAAATTACTGACTGGTCCAAGAAAGCCAAGAGGATCAAAGAAGGTAAAACAATGTTTGGCAGTGACGGAAGTTCTCTGTCAAACGACAAAGTCTGGGATAAAATCATGTTTCACCCCAAATCCAGAAATCCTGTTATACCAAGAAACCTTTCTTCACTGAGATATTAACTGTACTGCCAGTTGGACTCTTGATGGTTCTTTATGTGCTTGTTCTGCAGGTGGCCCGGTCAACATACCCTACCTCGTGTTCTTTATGAGGAAGTTATGGTTCAATGTGATCCCTGGTAGAGACATGGAGGCTGATCTGGTCTTCCATTTCCCCCAGGTAACTCCCAGTGATGCAGCTCAGACACTGTTCCACACCGATTAGTATTTACACAAAATAAGGAAGCCACATCCTGTCATGAACAAATTGCTGCTTGTCACAGAGTTGAAAATGTAGTGAAGAAAACATTCTGATCCCATCTGCTGCCCTTAGACCAGAAGTTATCAGTTGTGCTCCTGAAGAGCTCCTGCCCTGCAGGTTGTCCAACTCTCTGCTCTACCCACTGCTAATTAACTATGTCAGGTGTGCTTAGCCAATCAGTATCTAGGAAAGACCAGCCTCCATGGTTACATCAAGTAGACATGGAAAACAGGTAAGGCAGATGTTCTCCAGGACCAGGGGGGTGACCATTGCCTCAGTATGAAGGGCATTCATTTATTTGGTTCTGAATAATTGCTTTGAGATTATAAAAAAAAAAAAAACAACAACAAACATCTGCCACCCAGCACCAAGTAGCATGGTGAAGCACTAGTATAATTTCTAGTTCACACTGACAGAGTTGCTGTTTTTTTTTTTTAGGTTCACCACCATGTTCTTTAAACAGAATGAACATCTGCAATTCTGTGGGTGTGTTGACCCAAATCTGGGGTTTGGTCATGTGCAGATCTGGCTGATCATATCGTCTGTCACTAGAAAGCTGTGACACCTTAATCTAGCAAATACCTGCTCTAATGTCAGGCATAGTCAGGTCTCCCATGATGGGTCCACACTGTGCACAGAGGTGTCAGTACATCAGAGGACCATGAAACTGAACTGAGCACAAAAAATTAACAATGAATTAAAAGTCATAGCTAATGTAAAAAAAAAACACACAAAAAAACAAAAACAAAAATAAACCAACAACTGGCTTGGAGGGAAACTGTTTTCACAGGGGGTCTGCACTTGAAACACGGATTGAAACAAGACCATAGATTGCTGATAATAACATGCATAATAACCTGTGCTTTGACACCAGAACAAACCACAAACACTCATCACACACTCTAACCTAAACAGAAAAAGAACAACCAAAGTGCACCAAAGCAAAAGTCCAGTTCAAGACAGATTGAATATTTCTCAGCTTACCTTAAGAAGTACTACAATACTTTTTAAGTCAGACGGATCTCGAGACTTCCATTCATTCACGAACTGGCGTGTGAGGTCCATCTCAAAGGTGAAATGTGTGTCGCCTTGGATTTCCCCATCTGTTGGGGTCCTCAACACAGACATCTCTTGAAATCATTATTGCCTGTTGAAAACAATAGTGTGTTAAACTGCACTGATGCTAATCTGCACAGTACTGACAGTGTATCTACACCTCTATAAGACTTGAATTACCCCTGGGGATAAATAAAGTTTTCTTGATTCTTGAATGAACCATGGACAGAGAAATGTGCCCTATATACAAAATGTCACAGCTAACACTCCCTCTCTATGCACGTGATACTCCACAGCTGAGTTTCCCAAAGTAACGACTTATTTTGACACAAAATCCCAAGGATCCCCAGAAGAGACTTGCATTGCCAGCACCTCTGCAGGCAATGCTGTGATCTTTCTGGAATCAAAGGATACTCTGATTGCAGCATGTGAGAGGCTGAGTGAGAAATTAAAGATTCGAGGTTTGCAATTGTCCTGGATCAAGACTAAGATCCCTTGACAGGAGAGGTGTATCTGTATGTTGGAAAAGTGTTGAACTTGTAGAGACAGTCACTTATCTTGGCAGTGACATCATATCTCTGGGTCCTCAGCCTTTGTGATTAACATTAAGGAAGAGCTTCTGATTAGTTTGTGAGCACATCACTATATTTTCATATTTCATGATATTTTCTTTGTTTAGTTGCAAATTAAGGATCTGTTTTACAGGTAAAATGTACCTAAACAATGTGTCATAAACATTTCTGATCTTCAGCTGAGCCTTTTATGATCACAAAGGGATTTCATATATCGGTCTGAGTGAACTCCCCAGTCCTTTTAAATATCTCTTATATATAAATATTGGGCCAAAATCTTGTCCTCGGCCTGTGGGTTGGGCTTAGATTTTCCCCCAGACAAATTCATTTAATTTGTCAGTGCTTAACCTTCAGTCCTTTCACCACGTCACATGAAGTCAGACCTGCAGCATGCTGGTGCTGTGCTTCACTGCATCCTCGACACCACGGGAACGCATTGCATCCTGGATGGCAACCACCCAGGCAGACAACCGGTCCTTCCACACATCTCAAAAATAACCATCTATCTGCCACAGCCAGGTGAAGTGTGGGCATCCCCTTGGCCTTCTCCAGCCACCTGGGTCCTTTCACTCAGGAAGAATGAACATCTTCCACTGCTGTCAAATTTGATCCAGATGGGATCAAAACGCAGTAATTTATTCTCGCCCACACACACACACACACACACCGTATATCACAGTAGTATTCCTCATGAGTGTGACTGTTTGTACTGAACCAGACTGAGACATTCATGGTATTTATACTACATGAGTAGTGATTGATTTGTAATGAAATATTGTAATATTTTGGGATATGCATTTTCTATTCTTTGGAGCTGTTGGTTGTAATTTGTAAAGTTCAAATAAAAAGTTTTAGCTCATATTTAATAATTCTAGAATATATAAAATGTCCACTTTCTCAAGTACCTGACCAAGAATATTGTTTTTTCCCCCTACATTATTCACATTTTTTGAGAAGCACCTGTATATTCTCAAATGTCCATCTATGTGGTATGAGTTAAGGGTACTATGGTTAACAGGAAGTAATTTGATACATGGCCTATCTGTCTTTTTCAGGAGCTGCCAAAGTACCTGAAAGGTTATCATGTTTGCACCAAAGAGGATATGATCCACATAGCAACTCTGCTCTTCAAAATAAAGGCCAACAATGACAAAACCCAGCTGGTTACAATTTCCAAGATCCTGAAGGAGCTGGTGCCTGCTGACCAACTGAAGGCCATGTCTGAAAATGAGTGGAAGAAGGTTTGGCAAGTTTTATTTTTAATCACATGAGGCAGAGAAAATTAGTCAATTTGATCCTTCTCTCTCTCTCTCTCTCTCTCACACACATTTCATTTCATTTCAGTGGTGCTTTATTGACATGGAAAACACATGTTTACATTGCCAAAGCAAGTGTTACATACAGCAAAAAAAAAAAAAAAAAAAATTAAGAAGATGTACATACAGTTAACAATATTGTACAGTAAATAAATGTGTGTAAACAGGAAGTGTGGGATTGAAATACTAGCAACATTTGTGCTTTCGCTGTAAAAATATACTTTGCTATAAAATATGTTATACACACACACACACACACACACACTCATTGTCAACCGCTTAGTCCAGTTGAGGGTTGCGGGGGACTGGAGCCTATCCCAGCAGTCATAGAGCGTGAGGTGGGGTACACCCTGGACAGGATGCCAGTCTGTCACAGGGCCACATATAGACAAACAAACACATCCACTCCCACACACACACCTACGGACAATTTAAAGTTTCCAATCCAGCTAACCTGTGTGTCTTTGGATGTATGGGAGGAAGCCGGAGCACCCGGAGGGAACCCACACAAACACGGGGAGAACACACAAACTCCACACAGAAAGGCCACAGGTGGGAATCGAACCCATGGCCTTCTCACTGTGAAGCAGCAGTGCTAACCACTAATCCACCGTGCTGCCCTAAAATGTGTTATATTATACATGAATAAAGTAACATAGCAGTTTAATCTACTGTTTTGCGTTCACTGTGGTTTATGTCCATTGCACCTTCTTTTCGTGTCGCGGCAGCTCACAAACCTTGCTGCTGTGTTTGTACATTATTGTACTTCACCCAACAGATACCGACGTTTTTTGATGCTGGTCATGCTCTCTAAGTCTTTTTGGGTGTTTTTGATCTGTGGGAAGTATGTGTCTCTGATGTCTTGGTACAGCGGGCAGGTGGTTAGAAAGTGCAGCTCCAGCTCCACCTTGTGTTGTGAGCAGTGGGTGCACAGTCTGTCTGTGGCAGCCTTTCTCCACCGTGAGGCTGTGCTCACTGAGTCTGTACATGGTTAAGGATTTCCTGAGCTTTGGGTTGGTCACAGTGCTCAGGTATTCTGCCATGGAGTACTGTCTGTTTTGGGCCAAATTGCATTCTAATTTACTCTGGTTTTTGGTTGATTTTTTTTCCAATGCGTCACATTGTTAATTTTTGTTTTCTAATAATTTGCTTTAGTCTAACAGGGTTTGTGTTTGGTGGCTCTGCTTGTGTTTATGTAGAGATTCCCAGAACCAGCTGGCTGAGGGGGCATCTCTCAGCCTATGTCAAAATGTTCAAAGGACTCTTTTATCGTAGTTTACTCAGAATGTTGCTCAAAGGCCAGAGGACTTCTAGAAAATAATTAACATTAAAGCCATACAAAAACTGATGACTCAGAAAGAATATCATGTGAAACTTTCTTGATTTTTATTCCAGAAAATTGCTGCTTCTTTCAACAAACAAACTGGTCTGACTGCTGGCGAAGCCAAAGTGGCATTTTTGAAGGTGCTTTCCCGCTTACCAACGTTTGGCTGTGCATTCTTTGAAGTGAAGGTGTGTACACGGCACAAGTGACACTTTAGTGTTTGTTTACCTGATGATCGCATTATTGCTTTCTGTGTACAGAAAGTAAATTACTGTCGTTACTGCAAAAAAAAAAAAAACGGTTTCTTCTCTGTCTTTCTTGTTTTTCAGCAAACATCAGAACCAAATTTCCCAGACATTGTGCGAATTACCATCAGTAAGCACGGAGTGACAATCATCCACCCCAAAACCAAGGTTAAAAACTAATCCGTAGTCATTCGACACATCTCCAAAATGAATCCCCATCTGGAACTGGATGAAACTGTATTTACAAATGTAATAATTTATTTTAATTCTTTGTCTCTATATGTCATTCTGCAACTCAAATCAGAAAAGATTGGGACGATATGGACAATGCACCCCCCCCACACACACACACAAAACACAAATAAATAAAATAAAATAAGGGGGAAAACAACTCTACAGTGATTCCAACATTTAGTTTGACTTTTATTTCATTGTACACCCCATGAACCCAATATATTTCATGTTTTGTGTGGACAACTTCATTTCATTTGTTAATACTCTGTACATCCATAACATTCCAAAAAAATTGTGATGCTAAAACATTTGCCAGTTTGTAACAGTCCTATTCCTTCTTATAACACTTAAGACATTTTGTCATTGAAGTTGCCAAGCAATGAAATGTTGCAGGTGTTATGTTGCCCTATGCTTTGTCCAAGCACGTCTTAAGATGTGCAGCACTACGGGGTCCAAACATTCTCTATTGGGTGCAGGTCAGGACTTCAGGCAGACCAGTCCAGTACCTTCTGTTTCTACAACCATGCCTTAGTAATGTGTGCAGAAAGTGTTTTTGCATTGTCTGGTTGAAAAATGCATGGACATCCCTGGAAAAGTTATCATCTTGTAGCCATCTTGCCCTGAAATCTCAGTGTATTGTTGTGCATTCATGCTGCCATCACAGAAGTGCCAATCACCTTTTGGTATGGTTGACCCGGGAACAGACACATAGGGCCCAAAGTGCAGACACAACCTGGAGAGAGAGAACGGTTTTTACAGTTTATTTTGGGTGATATGCAGGTAGGCTTGGCTGGAGTGTTCTGATAGCAGAGGACAGAAACAGCTGGGCAGGGCAAGCAGAGAAGTTGGGTGTGGCAGATCACAATGGAGAATGAAAGGTCTGGCAGCGTCTGGATGTCTGCGCTGCAGTGGCTTGATTGCATATTAGCTGCAGGTGAGCAGACCCAGCAGCTGCCAAGGACCAGACGGGCAGGGCAGAGGAGGGAACACAGAGTCTGCGCCCAGCAGCACATTGACAGACTGAGACAAACATGACACACCAGGAAGGGGAAAACAATAAGACACATAAGGAAAGGGGAAGGCAAAAGCCTAAACCCTAACACCTTTGCCAAGGTGGGGTTTTAACATTGAAAACTCCATTTAATGTATATTTTCCATTTTATATAACAGCTGAGTGGATCCTTGTCATTTGATTGGTGCTTTTTTCTATCTCACGTGACATGGATTATTCGTCCCATTTGTGTTGCGTTGCATTTAGAGTGCAATTTGGTTGCATTTAGTGTGCAGATTTAGTGTGAATGACACTTCTGAGATAGGTGGGTGTTGCTAAATGTTCAACACTTTTGCCATGTACAGATATATTTCTGATGGCTGAGTCAAGGAAATCATTGAAAGCCTGGTTGTTGGTCATGATTCATTACAGTTACAAACCCAGACACAGCACTCCCATTCCCAGCTCAGCCTGCAATCAGGGCATCCACTTAATTCACAAAGAAGACATCATCATCCATGAATTCAAAATCGTCAACAAATGAGCCTAAGCCACTGATTTGTTGAACCATACCCAACACCCAGTCCATCCATTGAACAGTCTAGAAGCCAGAATATATCTCTGACAAATGCCAGTATTCCCTGGGGAAAAGTCAGTGATTCTGCTCCCACGTCATACAGCACTTACAGCACCTGTGTATCAGCTGGCTCTGATGTTCAACAGTTCCTTGAGGACCCCACTAATTTACAGGATTCCCCAGAGAGCAAGTTCTGTTGAGGATCTGTTTATAAGGGCCCCTTCACACATAGTACGAATGTGGTCAAATTGCGCATGAAGCAGGAATCGTATGCAATATGTGTAAAATTGTAGCTGCCTCTAACGCCTCGTACACCTGTTGCTACAACTATTTGTACACACCAGTGGCTGAAAGACAGTGTTCGCTGTGAGAGCCCACCAAACGCTCTCGCGGCAGGTGTCGGTTAAATTACAGCTGACATACACATCTAACACCACTTGCTTGGCACTTCAAAAATCTGTGGCCATTCGCGCTGTTAGCATGACAACAGTCAGCAGACAATCACTGTAGAGCTGGATGTGAAATTTAACTAAGTGCCCCGCAAGTGTGGCTTTGCAAACAGACACACTGACACATTGATGTGTTCACTGAACTGACAGGGGGTGTGTCCACCCACAGGAGATCTGTGGTTCTGGACGTCATCGCTGGGGAACACATACTGTGTTTCGACGGACATGAACTAACAACTGTACACTGTGACACGCGTGTGTCTGCCTGCTGTCCTCACGTGGACATGCATAAAAACATATATGGCTGTTGCAATGGGCTGCAGTGAATGTGCGCACGGTGCGCACATTGGAAGCTACCCCAGGTGGAACGGACTGTCAGATCATAACACAGCGGGCGATCTGAATGTCATCTCACCCACGTGAGCTCTGTTCCAAGTGGTGTCTGTCCTGCAGCGCACTGTCCACAAGACACGTGTGTCGGGCAGGAGAAGTGCGCTGGACCAGCTGAACTTGCCGCCAACAGATGTGGACATAAGAGCGCCCTGCTTCTCATTCATGTCATTTCATGACTGTACGTCTGTGACCATGGGTCATCTACAGAGGAACAGACGGATCATACTTGAATTGCCTGATTGATAAGAGGGATTCAGTAAAATTTGGTGTTTTTATATGGTGTGTGGTTTTATTTTTTCTTAAATATGTCCATGTCCTTCTTGATATAAGGCATTTTCCCAAACCTTTTACAGGATAGTGATGGTAGCTCAGTGGTAAAGTTTGTGGCTGGCAATCAGAGCTTTTGGAAAGTGCATGTTTGAATCCTGTGGGTGGCGTTGTATTTTTTTTAAATTTTCATAGCAGCTGTGCGATGTGGTTACACATGCTGCAGCTGCTCGCGCTGTGTTTTCGTGTGCATGAAATCGTCGCCGCGTGTATTTTTTTTTTTCTTCACAGTACGTGTAACCACATCGTGCAGCTGCTCGCACTGTGTTCCCACGTGCACAAAACCGTCACAGCGGCATCGTTCACGCCTGCCTGTCAGCTCGATGTTTTCGTGGTTCACTCATTCGAGCTGTTCCGCCGTGAGTCACCCTGAGTTGTGCTTATTCGTACTATGTGTGAAGGGGCCCTAAGATGTGTTCTTATTATGCTGCCTACCTCTGACAAGGCCCAAAATGCCACACCTCACCATGCTACCAAAACTTTAGAAATTTCCCAGATCTGCCTGATAATCAACAATTGGTTCCTTTTAAATGCTAGAATTATATCAACTTATGGTGAATATGTCAGCATGTCAGCAAAACAGGACCTAGGCAGGAAGAAAAACAAATCAACACCAGTGTGTTGAACAGCTTGTGAAATCTGCACTCACGTACAGTATTATTACTAACAGGCATTGTCTTTTATCAAGGATGTTCTGGCAAACCATCCATTCAACCGCATCACTAACTGGTGCAGTGGCAGCACCTACTTCCACATGACTGTGGGCAGTTTGGTCAAAGGCACCAAATTCCTGTGTGAAACCTCTCTGGTAAGAAGTGCCAGACTTCTTCATGCTAACACAAGGGCTTTGACCTAATACACAATAAACCAGTGAGTCGTGTCATCAACATATGTGTCTTCTCTCCAAAGGGTTACAAGATGGATGACCTCATAACATCCTATGTCAATATGTACCTCAGAGAGAGACGGGTGGCACAGACCAGGAACCAGCGCTTCAGTTGAGCGTTGAGCACTTTAAGGAGCCTGATGACGTCACTCTACAGCTACACATTTAAGCACAGAGTTCAGTTTTTAAAGTGCAATCAATATTGTTGTGACAAAACATTTTGATTTATTGTGTTGTTTGCATGTTGTTTGAGATTTCTCAAAGTTCACAGAATGCTGTTATAGATCCTTTAGATCATCAGCGACAGGGTAAAACTCATTCCAGCTGTCAAGTCAGTTGGAGTAACATGACCAGCAATAGCAATATGTCCAAAACTCGAGTGTGTCTCATTGCATGTTGTTCAATTCCATTTTCTCCCTCAATGTCAGTTTTGATTGCTTCATATTAAAACCCATCATACTAAGAGATTTTTGCGTGGAGCTATTGGGCCTCATGTATCAACGTTGCGCACATGTGGCGTAAATTTACGGTGTAAATTTGAAGTACACCAAAGTTGCCGTGACATGTATCAAGCAGTGCGCACCTGCCCATTTCCGGCATATGCCCGACGTGACCTTGATAAATGCGGCGGGTGAAAACAATCATAATTATAATGAACACGCCCATAAATATTCAGATTCCGCTTCAGACACACCCTCATTTTACGACATGGAAGCCAGGAAGACGGCAAAGAAAAAGAACTCGACCATTCATGACGCGTGCCAATAGAGCGTCAAAAGCGGCCGTTGAATTAATTGTTTTGTATTATAATCAAAAAAGTGTTACAGTGGTCCCTCGTTTATCGCGGGAGTTACATTCTATCTAAAAATAGCCCGCAATAAGCGAAGTCCGCGAAGTAGTCAGCGTTATTTTTTACAATTATTATAGACGTTTTAAAGCTGTAAAACCACTTTATACACTTTTCTCAATCAGGCATGAACATTTTCTCACTTTTCTCTCGTGTAAACACTCTCAAAGTTCAAACCTTAGTAGACAAATAAGACCAACCTGTTTTCAGGCCCAAACATTTGTTTGAGAAATAAAAATAGAACGTTTTCCTATAAATAATTATGATGGCTTTTAGAACTAACGAATTTAATTTTAACGATCAACCTACGAGGTTGGACACATAAGAAATTATTAATAGTGACTGACCAGTATTTCACAGTTCCTCTGATCGCACCTCTGCGTCCTGGCGCCGCGCCTTTTCCACTGAGTCACACCTCGGTGCAGGTGTCTTTTTCCGAGTGACGAACGCAATTATGGGTAATTGTTGGCGCTCTTTTTTCTTCTGGGCGAGAAGATTCTTATAAACAGACATGCTGAACACAATGCACTGTAAAAAAAAAAGCATGCAAAATTGGACTAAAAAAATCTGCAAAACTGCGAGGCCGCGAAAGATGAACCACGTTATAGTGAGGGACCACTGTATTCTCTTTTCACATGTCAATAATTCTTGACGTGGATATTTGCTCGCTCAATTAATAAGACACACCTATTTTTTCAGATTTCTTTATTTTTAAAATGTATTTCTTTATTTATTTTATTGTAACAAATGAATGGAGAAGACAAAACCTGATTGCAGCACGGGCGAAGGGAATGACAACACTACAGTTGTAATTATCAATTTCATTGTCTAAAACGATCACACCACATAAAGTTAAGCCCAGCGCTGCTCTGGCTCCAGGCTCAAAATCTGGAGAAAAAGGCGAGCAGCGCTTTCTTTGCGGTCAGCGCTGTGACCACGGATCGTGCTCGAGACCAACAATCCCGCAAAAGCGGGATTTGTATTAATTATTATGTAGTATAATCAAGAAAGTGTTATTTATTTAACATATGCATTGATTTGTATAATGGCACTATTTATTATGTTGATCATCTTCATTTTTATGTGCATTCCAGTGCTGGTTCATTTTGGTGTATAATTTACACCACCTCTCGACCTGGTGTATATTTTCAGCGCACCGTACGCCAACGACCACATTGATAAATGCCAAGTAGCGCAGCCGTTTTGGCGTACACCCCATATACGCTCAAATACCGCCGTACGCAATGTTGATACATGAGGCCCATTGAGAGGACTTCTGATCATGTCTGAGCTGCTGTTTGACACATATCATATAGCCGAGGAACAATCCTCGTGTTCCATGAAGAAGAGGAGGAGCTCAGCTCTGATGCTGCAGATCCTTAGATGTAATCTTGAGTGCTGAGCAGACAGTAGTCACTGAGACTTCAATTGAATCCTCAGGGATGCCAAAACAAGTCTGGCCAGAATTCACAAACCTCTATAAACCCCAATATTCTGCATCATTTTCCAGTGTTTTTCCACAAGGACATGGTCAATCTCCTTATCAAAGCTACCACTATTAAAATACCATGTCCAGCAGTGTACCTCTGTATGTTGAAACCAGGATCCAGCAACTCATAGCCAGTGGCAGCGCCAGGAAATTTTTGTTGGGGGAGCTGAGGAGGGGCTCCACAAAATGTCGTTGAAATGAACAATATAGGAGGTCTGTGAGAAAAGTATCCGACCTTTTTATTTTTTTCAAAAAACATATGGATTTGAATCACGTGTGATTGCATCAACCAAGCTTGAACCTTCGTGCGCATGCGTGAGTTTTTTCACGCCTGTCGGTTGCATCATTCGCCTGTGAGCAGGTTTTGTGTGAGCACTGGTCCACCCTCTCGTTGTTTTTTTTATTGCGAATAAATGTGTGAACGATTTGGAGCTTTGCTGCATCAATTTTTTTCCAGAAACTGTGAGAGACCTCCAGGTGGACACCGTTCGGAAAATTAATATGGCTTTCAGGGACGATTTTATGGGGATTACACAGATTAAGGAGTGATCCAGACGGTTTAAAGACCGCCCACAACTGCTGAGAGCGCGCCGCGCTCCGAGCGCCGATCGACAGGCTCCAACCCCGCTGTAACAACCAGATCATTTCCAACGTGAAGGCTTTGTTGATCCGGGACGTTGTCTGACTTTCACAAAAAGGCAGAAGGCGTGGACATCAGCACTTCCACTGTTACAGGAGTTTTTTCATGGAAAGAAAAGCGGAGGGACGTGCCACGGAGCTGCTCATGGCGCGGACAAAACTACCTCCGTGTTGGTCTCACAGGACGGCTTTCAGGTGGATTTCAGACAGCGTTGCAGTGGAGCCACATGGCGCAAAGCAACGCCGTGATGAAGCCTCACAGGACATGTTGGGGCATGTCCAGCTCATGCTCAATTTCTCGGATAATCACACGACTGAAAAGCAACTGACAGCCGTCTGAAATCCACCTGAAAGCCGTCCTGTGAGACCAACATGGAGGTGGTTTTGTGCCACGTAATGAACGGGTCCGTGGCGCGTCCCTCTGCTTTTCTTTCCATGAAAAAAACTCCCTGTAACAGTGGAATGTGCCGAAAAAGTGCTGATGTCCACGCCTTCTGCCTTTTTGTGAAAGTCAGACGACGTCCCAGATCAACAAAGCCTTCACATTGGAAATGATCTGGTTATTCCAGCGGGGTTGGAGCCTGTCGATCGGCGCTCAGAGCGTGGTGCGCTCTCAGCAGTTGTGGGCGGTCTTTAAACTTTCTGGATCACTACTTAATCTGTGTAATCCCCATAAAATCTTCCCTGAAAGCTATATTAATTTTCCAAATGGTGTCCACCTGGAGGTCTCTCACAGTTTCTGGAAAACAAATTGATGCAGCAAAGCTCCAAATCATTCAGACATTTATTCACAATAAAAAAACAACAAGAGGGGTGGACCAGTGCTCACACAAAGCCTGCTCACAGGCAAATGACGCAACCGACAGGTGTAAAAAAACTCACGCATGCGCACGAAGGTTCAAGCTTGGTTGATGCAATCACACGTGATTCAAATCCATATGGTTTTTGAAAAAAATAAAAAGGTCAGATACTTTTCTCACAGACCTCGTATAGTAAAAAAAAGTAAGTCCCTTCGGCTGCTCCCTTGTTTGCACTCAGGGTCGCCACAGCAAATCCAAGGTGGATCTGCATGTTGAATACCAAGGTATATGTTTTAGTCACCCGTGCTCCTCTAAAATGTGCTATCAATGCACACACACACACACACGCACACACAAACATCACTTAGAATGATTGCAAGTTCAGTAAACTTGCACATAGGTATAAATAAAGATAAGTGAAGTTTTAAGATTGGCCGTAATAAATATTTAGGAAACCTAAATTTTTGGAGTATGGAGTTAAATTTGTCTCATTAATACTTGCAAATGCACAGGGGGTGATTTACAGATATCCTTTGATTTGTACATGTGCTTTTGATCCACAAACACAAATTTCTGATTTGTAACTTGTGTGTGGGTTTTTACAAGTAAATGTTTATTTGCAAAACTGAAAATTCTGTTTGTGAAGGGTGATTCAGCATTGGTGGATCACCGAACACACACACTGTGCACAGCAACTTTCAGATCTCTCTAAAGATGTTCAATTGGATTCCGGTCTGGACTCTGGCTGGGCCACTCGAGGACATTCACAGAGTTAGAAGCCACTGCATTGATATCTTGGCTGTGTGCTTAGAATAGAATAGGATAGAATAATTCTTTATTGTCCACCGATGTGGAAAATTGTCTTCGGCTCACCAGCCCAAAAAAGACAACACTAAAATACAAACATAGTCATACAAACACACGAATAAAACAAAAGATAAGATACATAAAATACATAAAAGTAAAAGAAGAAGTAGAGTAAGACCTAGTAATATAAATGAAACGTAAAATAAGATCTAATAAAATCAAATAAAACAGAAGTAAAGCAGTTCAGGTTTTATTTGTGGAGTGGTCACTTTTTTGAGTTTATTATGGCGATGACATTTGGTATAAAAGATTTTTTAAAAGAACCTTTGGCCAGAGGAGCCAAAGGCCTTAGGGTCATTATCCTGCTGAAAGATGAACCGTTGCCCCAATCTGAGGGCAAGAGCACTCTAGGGTTGAGGCTATTCAACAATGCATCAGCAAGCACTTGTGGAAATGGTTAGACTAACCACCCTGCTTTTCAACAGCAGGCCTACAGTGCCACTGGCAAAGTCCAGCTACCAATTTCTTCTATCGTTAAAGAGTTCAAAGAAGGGAAAGCCCACCTACACATGATGTTTAGGGATTCACCCGATCAGGTGGTCCAGATGTCCAAACTGACACCAAATGGTCTGTTAAGTCCATAGTCCACGAAGCTGAGGCTAGCCTCCTCACCAATGAGTTCATTGGAGGCACACAAACTGGACGAGCAAGATTGGGCAATACCTCACATCGATGGCGATCTGTTCAAGGACCCAAAGGCCGATGTGAGATGACAATCGAAGAGATGTGATCCTTTGAAGAGGAGAAGCGCATCGCCATTGCAGCCAGCCAAGCCAAGCAATGCGCCTGGACAACCTGGAACAATGCAGAATGCAGGAAGCTCATGTGGATGATGCTAATGGAAATGGAACCCCTGGCGATCTCCTTTTTACTACGTTTGGTTTATGACCTTTTTCTATCTGCAACAAATCTGAAGCTTTTGGGGATACACTGACTCAGACATTTGTGTCACCTGCATGGCACACTCCGTCATGTGCTATCAGCTTGCACTTACTCCCTGCAGATGTAGACATGGCCCCACAACCAAGTCTTGGAGGAAGTGGCAGACATCATTTGGACCCAATGTGACACTTTCAACAGGGATCCAGTCAAGAACCCCAAAACCCAAATCACCTTTTGCAAAGAGGGAATGTGCCTATCCCAGCACACTTGGAGAGCAAAGCGCTCGAAACTCCTCAGTGGTGCTCATGACTAGAAGGTCTCCGCTGACCTCAGCGTAGCGCTGAAATTTCCATTCCACATCATCAATTCCAATGAGCGCCCAATTCTCATAATGTGGTCAGATGCAAATAAGCGAGTGCACCTTGTGGAACTCACTGTCCCATGGGAGGAGAATATGGAGGACGCATACGAATGGAAAAAAGCCCGTTATGAATCACAACGGGCTGACTGTGAAGACAAAGGCTGGGCATACTGCATCCTACCAATTGAAATTGGCTGCCACAGCTTTATAGGGGGGCCCACAAGCTTCTTTCTATCTCAGCTAGACCTCATCAAATGCAACATGCAAGTAGCAACCAAATGTCTACAGTCTACACCAAATAATCCCCCTACTTCCACCTGCTGAATTTATCAATTATATCCCTGCAACCCCGCAGACCTGCTTGCACATTATACAGACACCCTCCAGTAGCTTCATGCTGCTGGTGGCAGTGGGGATGGCAGTATCACCAATAGCCACCAAAACTGTTCAGTCATCCCTGGTTGGCGGCTGATGAGGAGGGTGTCTTGAGGCAGAAGTTGTATGATCTTCTCTCTCTGAAGCAGGGTTTTTTTTTATCCAGGTTGTCACTATGCATTGCTGCATTCATCTTTCCCTCAATCCTGACTAGTCTCCCAGTTCCTGCTGCTGAAAAACATCCCAGCAGCATGATGCTGCCACCACCATGTTTCACTGTAGGGATGGATGGTGCCTGGTTACCTCCAAACATGATGCCTTGCATTCATGCCAAAGAGTTCAGTCTTTGTCTCATCAGACCAGAGAATTTTGTTTATGGTCTGAGAATCCTTCAGGTGCCTTTTGGCAAACTCTAGGTGGGCTGCCATGTACCTTTTACTAAGGAGTTGCTTCCATCTGGTCACTCTACCATGCAGATCTGATTATGGATTGCTGCAGAGATGGTTGTCCTTCTGAAAGGTTCTCTCTCTACAGAGGAATGCTGGAGCTCTGACAGAAATGACCATCTGATTCTTCGTCACCTCCCTGACTAAGGCCCTTCTTCCCTGATCTCACAGTTTAGCCAGTTCTAGGAAGAGTCCTGGTGGATCTGAACTTCTTCTATTTTCAGATGATGGAGGTCACTGTGCTCACTGGGACCTCAAAGCAGGAGAAATGTTTCTGTACCCTTCCCCAGATTTGTGCCTCGAGACAATCCTGTCTCGGAGAACTACAGACGATTCCTTTGACTTCATGCTTGGTTTGTGATCTGACATGCACTGTCAGACATTGTAGACAGGTGTGTGTCTTTGTAAATCATGTCCAATCAATTGCATTTACCTCAGGTGGACTCTAATTAACCTGTAGAAACATCTCAAGGATGATCAGTGGAAACAGGATACATTGAGGATACATTTGAGATTCATGGCAAAGGCTGTGAATACTTAAGTACATGTGATTTCTTCATTTCTTTTTTTTTTTTAATAAATTTGCAATATTCTAAAAAACAAACAAACCCCCAAAATTTCATTTTGTCATCATGGGATATTGTATGTAGAATTTTGAGTAAAAAGATGAATTTCATTCATTTTGGAATAAGGCTGTAACAGGTGCTATGAATACATTCCGGATGAACTGTACCTTGCCCTTCTTAACATTTTGTGATGCCACTGTCCAATAGGTTCACAGAAGTTGACTGTCAGTGATGGGCATGTTCCTCTGCTTAGAACATGTATTCATGAAAAATACTACAAATTGAATATTGGGCCGATTGTTTGTCCAAATTTGTCCAAACTGAAAAGATAAACCAAAAATCATCTGAAAATCTTCCTCAGGTTGAAAGATCAGGGAATTCTTCTTTAATGTATACTTTCTGTTGAAGACTATAAGACTCACAAATGTGAGGATTTTTCAGGTCTCATTCATATATTAGTCAGAATTTTTAACAGTAAAAAAAAAGCATTTTCCCCAGCATGTCTTTAGGTGAATTTAAACATTTACAACGGGCACAGTGCCTTATATTCTACAAGACTTTATTGACAGCAAGTGATGTTTTTATTTAAGTTAGCTTTCACCCCAGCCAGAATGATTTTTTATTTATCAGAACGAGGAGTTTACTCGGCAATGTTTTGGCTTTGGAGAAACAAAACAATGAATACATAAAGCAGAAACCCAAACAAAAGTGAACGTCGTCCCAGTTAGGATTTGGCATCATATTAACAGAGTACTGATGTCAAAGCATCTCCACGGGCCCGCTCAGACAGCGGCTGCATTCAAGTGTGCAGACTTCTATTTGCATATCCATGATGCCGACTATTGGGAAGAAAAAAGGCCAATGTGTCTGGTGCACAGCTGTGATCACCATGTGTGAAAGAAATACTATCTCCTCTCAGCCACTGGGTCTTCTTTCCACATCTGTCTGATGGCTATGCGACTGATTATTCTGAGCATTCCAATTCATGATGCCCCCAGGAGACAAGAAACCAACAAGGGCCACTGTTTCCTCCAGACTCCCCCGCCTCACTCCTGTTTTGGCCTAACTCTCCTGCAGGGCTCCAGGCCATCATTGGGGCTCTAAAATAGTTCATCTCCAAAGGGTCATCTCTGAGACTTCAGTCATAAACCCTTCAATTAACAGCACAGCCCGTGTTCTGTGCGTTGGTGAGGGTGGCAGCGTGGCGGCAGGGGTGTGCGGGGAGCTGCAGGGGGAGGGCGCTGAAGGTATTTGGTAGACCACTAGGCTTTGTTTCCATGGAGCCGTAGCATCGAGTCATTGTGAGCAAAGCATGGCATTCTTTTCCCCTGCTGCTAAAATGTGTGGCTTATTCTGACTCGGGTTATTGTGAACTACACAAGTGGCTCTCTGAGGAGAGCGGATGGAGAAGAAAGGGTGGGGTCAAGGTTCAAGCGAGAGGCTCCCGTCGGGACTCCCTCCCTGTTATCAAATTTGTAGAGACACATAAAGGGCTACAGTCTCATTCCCGAGAACATCGTGGAGGAGAGGACGGGGTGAGAGGACAGCCTTCTTTGTGTCAGCGAGCTCCTTCTTCCACTGCTTGGCTGACAAACTCTTTACGTGGCGTCACAGCGCACATAACCGCTGCACGACTCTCTGCTCCTGCACCCGCCGGCGTCCACACAGTGCTGCGTGCTTCTCTCTGTGAAGAGCTTTGGATCAATCGGTAAGTGTGTTTTCATTTTGTTGATTTATGATTATTACAAACACATGCCTGCTTCTTACTACAGTGTGACAAAAGAATCAGCTTTACTAAGCACTGGGAGAGTTTATGGATCCACTAAATCTCCTCCCTTTAAATGTTTGAAATGGGCATTTTGGTGGATTTCTGTGAGTCTGTCACCTGTTCTTTGAAAATCTGTGACTGACACATTTATTTCACTCTGTGCCTCTTAGCAAAGTTTGAACATTACAGGATTTCACAGAGTTCGATCACAATGGGCTGCTGGACTAATCCCCAGAAAAGATCAATGCCAAGATGCTCAGGCTCCTTTTTTGTGAGTGCAAACGCCTGCACAAATCTGCCTGGATCATTCCACGGCAGGCCCCGTCTTCAGGATTATCCCTAGGGGTTTTGTATTTATGGAAGCGTTTCCTATGAGGAGTGCTGCTTCCTGCTTTGTTACCCCCGGAGGGACAGCCACCTCTTTGGGGGACTCCTGAATGTGAGGAGCTTTGGCTGAGAAGCAGCTTTTTGTTGTGGCTCCCTCAGCTCCACTCAGTGTAGGATTCCCAGCATGCACAGTGAAAGGAGTCACGCTGCTACATCTGGCTGGATCGGCACCGTACGGGCCAAAAGTCTGCAAAGAGCGTCGGTGAAACAGAACGTTAGCCCGTTACGCCTCCTGGTCCCAGGGACCTGCAGCAGCTGCAGTATTTAAATACATTTCTGATCTGTCAGGGTTGTAAATTTAGAACCTCCTGCTTACATTTTGATATTGTTCTTGGATCCTCCACAAACCCCAAAGCAGTTGATGTTCTGAGGGTGTGTCATTCCTGACACTGCTGTGCTGTTTGTGCAGATGTCAGGGTGCAGCAGAGAACGTGGAGATAAATGATCAGATAAAAGGCTAAAGAGGAGCAGCAGCATGTGGAGCTCTCCACATATGGAAGAGTGGGTGGTCATTTTTAAGGTGTGTCCAAATCATTTTCTCAGAGTGGAAAAAAGGATGTGCAGACCTTAGAGGAATTGTGGAAACATCTTGACAGGAAGTTACAGGTTTTTTGAATTAACTGAATTAAAGCTAAAGGTCTACACTACAAGCACATCTTGATTATTTCATTTTTCTATTGTCAAATTTCTCTTTATTATTATTTTTTTTTTTTTAATCATCACAAGGTAGGTTTCCATTACCCTTCAAAATGCACAATTTGAAGTAGCAAATTGAAAATGTTCTTAATGGAAACATGTATATTAACAAAAATCTCATATCTCAAAAAAAAAAAAGGTTTGACATTCATGAGGTTGTTTTTGAGGCAATTTGAAAAAGCCTTATTTTGAAAAACAGCAATAGAGGCTTTTTTTTTTGCACATTAAATATCATATGAGATGTCAGGCAATACAGGATTAAAAACTGGACTGGACTGAAAACACAGATGCTCAGGAGGGTCAGATCTCTCAATGTCTGCAGAAATGTTGCACACGTTTTATTACTCAGTGGTCTCCAGCGTCATCTTTTATGCTGTAGTGTGCTGCAGCAGCAGGCTGAAGGCAGCTGACATGAACAAACTCAACAAGCTCATCAGGAGAGCTGGCTCTTTCCTGGGAGTTTAGCTGCAGTCTGTGGTGGAGGTGTCAGAGAGGAGGATGCTGAGGAAACTGCTCACCATCCTGGACAACACCTCCCACCTCCGCATGCCACACTGACATCCTGTCAGGGCACCTTCAGTTGTGGACTGAGACCACAGAGGTCCACCACAGAATGGCACAGGAGATGTTTCCTACTTCTGGCAATCAGACTGTATAATTCCTCCCCCTTCTGCAGGATGAATACATAATGAACAGTTATTCAAATTATGTGCAATATTGTAAAAAAAAATTGTGCAATATATCTCCCAGTTATTTCACATAGATTTGTTGTACTTATTGTAGTTTATTTTTTTCATTTTAGGAACTCTTGTCTTGCTTTTTGAACTTGTATTCTACAGTTGGCTTTTTTGAACTAGCTACTAACACCTTCTTTAATTGTGCATTGTATAACCGTTGTTTACTACTTCTGTACTCTGGCCAAATAATTTCCTTTGAGATAAAAAAAAAGTTGATCTTTATCTTTTCCCCACCAACAGACCACTCAGTAAGTCCTTATGCTTTTGGACACAACCCAAAGTTGTGTATTTCTTTGAGATTACAGCCACAATGCACCCATTAAAAGATGTTACAGTGAAGAGATGGCATTAATTTTGTTATCTATTCATAGATCTATGAAATCAGCACAATAAAGGAGAACTCTGGAGTTTCAGCTCCCCTAGTGCCTGTTTTTAGATGTTTTGAGGTCAGATTTTCACTTGGTACCAAAAAGATAATAATACTTCCACTTGTGTTAGAACACTAAAACAGTCAAGAGCAAAATATACAGTGTGTCATGGACCAGGCCGTGGACCCCTGGCAGTGAGCGATGACATTACATGATCTGAAACAGACTTTATTTCAGGTCGAAACACAGGACAGCTGAGTGTCCAATCACCAGGCCTTTCACAACGACAACAAAAACATCCAGGCTGAGTTTTGTACTCTTTAACACAGATTATCTGCCAGCAGTCGTTCAAAAGACACAACAGATGGATCAACAGAGCTCAAGGCACAAGGTCAGCAACACAATGGCAGTTCAAAATCGACAACCGTGTCCTGAGGCATTAAGCAAAACTCTGAGGTCAAGATACGTAGCAACCGTCAAAACACAGGAAGAACGAGAACACAAAGAATACTCTGTAACAATATCACCAGTGTCCTTGATATGTCAGAGGTCAGAATACTGAGCAATTATCAAAACACAGAAATAACTAGAACATTAGCAATACTCATTAGGAAGAAGATGAATGCAAGTCAGCAGGACAAATCACGACGATCGGGCAAGGGATGCATGAAAAGAGACTCCTTATAAATACGTTCACTTATTAACAGCAGCAACCTGCAAAAGTGAGGTGAATCCAAACCCAGAAGGACCAGCACATGCAGAAACTATAACTTAAGTAATTTTGGCAGCATACTGCATCACTGGAAAAGGCGGTCCAGGCTCTCATGCACATTAGGATGTACTCTCATTAACCAAAATCTATTTTGGTTAATGAGAATCTGGTAATCTGGGTATGAGAATCTGGTATGGGTATGATAATCTCTTTTGAGTACAACTGTAAAGTTGTACTCAAAAGTTTACATACCTTTTTTATTTTTATTTATTTAGGGACATTTTTCAGAGAATATGGATGACAACACAAAAACACTTTTTCACTCATGGTTAATGGTTGTGTAAACCAATTTATTGTCAAACAACTTTTTAAATCATAATGACAACAGAAAGTACCCAAACGACCCTGATCAAAAGTTTACATACCCTGGTGATTTTAGCCTAATAACATGCACACAGGTTAACACAAACAGGTTTGTATGGTTACAAAAGGTAACTACCCTCACTTGTGATATGGGCTCCTGACAGACCCTTGCAACTTTCATCCAGTGCTGCACTGATGTTTCTGGTTTCTGAATCATAGGGAGAGCAAAAGAATTGTCAAAGTAAAGGTAACTGAACTATATAAAATAGGAAAGGGATATAAAAAGATATCCAAGGGACAGAGAATGGCAATCAGCAGTGTTCAAACTCTAATTAAGTAGTGGAAAAAGGGATTCTGTTGGAATCAAACCACAGCCAGGTAGACAAACAAAAATTTCAGCAACAACTGCCAAGAAAATTGTTCAGGATGCTATTTCAAAATGCACAATAAGGGGGCACTTGAAGAAAAATGGGCTGCATAGTCGAGTCACCAGAAGCAAGGCATTACTACGCAAATGCCACAAAGTATCCTGCTTAAAATATGCCAAACAGCACAGAGAACAAAGTTATTTGGAGTGATGAGACCAAAATTGAACTTTTTGGCCACAGCCATAAACATTACATTTGGAGAGGAGTCAAACAGGCCTATGATGAAAATTACACACTTCCTACTGTGAAGCATAGAGGTGGATCGCTGATATTTTGAGGGATGTGTGAACTACAAAGGCACAGGAAACTTGGTCAAAATTGATGGCAGGATGAATGCAGCATATTATCAGAAAATACTGGAGGAAAATTTGCACTCATCAGCCCACAATCTGCACATGGGACGTACTTGGATGTTCCAACATGACAACGATCCAAAACACAAGGCAAGGTCGACCTGTCATTGGCTACAGCAGAATAAATTGATGGTTCTGGAGTGGCCATTTCAATCTCCTGACCTCAATATCATTGACCCACTCTGGGGAAATCTCAAACCTGCAGTTCATGCAAGACAGCATAGGAATTTACAGGAACTTGAGGCTTTCTGCCAAGAATGGGCAGCTTTAGCATCAGAGAAAATAAAGAGGTTTGTCCACAACTACCACTAAAGACTCCAAGCTGTCATTGATCAGAGTCATTTGGTTAGTTTCTGTTGTCATTATGATTTAAAAAAGTAAACACAGTTGCTTGACAAAAAATGGCTTCACAGAACCACTAACCATGAGTGAAAAAAGTTTTTGTGTTATTCATATTCTCTGAAAAATGTGCTCAATAAATGTGTTGCTGTGTTCTTCTTCCACAGGGTGTTATGTTGTATCTCCATCCTCTGTGCATTCAATTGAATGGGAAAGTGCGTCCGAATGTTTGACATGTATATGTAATGTAATGTACAATGTACATGTAATACTTTGAGATGTTAATCAATTATTTTTGATTTTAAAACAGTATTTCATGTAAATCACTTCAGTCGACATTTGAGTACCAGAATGGGTGGTTGTAGTTTCTCCAGCAGTACACGTATCCATTTGAGAATCAATATTCTAATCTAACAAAACACTTCTGGTGGCAGACCAATGGAATTAAAATGAAAGATTTTTTTTTTCCCTCTCTGTATCCTCAGCTATTGAAATGGAGTCGACAATCACGGGTCTTCCCTCCCTGCTGTCTAATGAGTCCTCAGAGAGCTGTGTGATGGTGGAGACTACAGCTGAGAACGTGCTCTTTGGAGGATTCTACATTCTAGTTTTCTTTCTGGCGCTGAACGGTAACGGCCTGGCACTCTGGATCTTCTCCCACCAGCAAGTCACATCCTCTCCAGCAAACGTCTTCCTGATACACCTGGCTGTGGCTGACCTGTCTTATGTGATCATCCTCCCGCTGAGGGCCACCTACCACCTCACAGGAGGCCACTGGCCCTTTGGAGAGGTGCCCTGCAGGGTGGCAGGCTTTTTGTTTTATGTCAACATGTATGCCAGCCTCTACTTTCTGGCCTGTGTGGCAGGTGACCGCTACCTGGCTGTAGTACACGCTGTGAGGTCACTGAAGGTCCGCCGTGCTCGCTACGCCCAAATTATCAGCTTCTCTCTTTGGGCCTTGGTCACTGTCTCTATGGCACCCCTGCTGATGACCCACCAGACTGCAGAGGTAGATGGTGTGACAGTGTGCCTGCAGCTGTACAGAGAGAAGGCCTCACGTCATGCACTCATCTCTTTAGCTGTAGCCTTCACCCCACCTTTCCTAGCCACCTTATCCTGTTACTTGCTTATCATTCACAGCCTGCATCTTGGCTCCAGGTTGGAGCCGGCCCTGAAGCTGAGGGCCCTGCGGACCATCAGCTTGGTCATGCTCATCTACGTGGTATGTTTCCTGCCATATCACATCAGCAGGGCAACCTTCATTCTTGGCTACAGTCACCCTGACGTCTCATGTCAGGCGCGACGAGGCCTGAGCTTAGCCAACCGCCTGACATCCTCCCTCACATGCCTGAATGGAGCAATGGACCCTCTGGTCTACCTCTTTGGGGCAGAGAAGTTTCGTGGAACTCTAACACGAATGTTTTGCAAAAATAACTCAGGGGAATCCGGAGCCACCAGTGGAGCTTTGAAGGGAACACACGAAAGCTCAGTGAGCGCCAAGTCTGAGTTTTGAGGCAAAGAACCTTTGAACCTAATCAACAATTATCCATGATTTACAATAAACCAAAACTAGTCTGATGATCAATTTACACTTACTTTTGATGACTGAAGGCTTGAGATTATTATTCCACAAAGTGACTGATGTGCCACAGTGCCCACACCAGCATGAAATTAAAGTAAATTTTCTGTTTGTTTTTTCAAATGACTCTTCTTGACACCTGCTGTTAATAATAAGTCCTAATCAAGCGAAACAAACACACATTATGTTGGAAAATGTTTGCTGTCAACACTTATAAATATGTACATTGTCAATTTTCAAAGTTTATTTAGTCTAATAACTCCTCTGTGCCCCATGCCAAATATGATGTTGTTTTTAGTCAGATATCATTTTTACTGTAAAATTTGTAAGTATTTGATTTGATTTGATTTCAAATCCAATTAAATCAAGTACATGTAGAACCATATACATCTGGACTTTGACAGTATTTATATCCTGCCAGATGGTGGGATTGAGACAACAGGGCGCATGGACCAGATGGGAGGAAGCCATGGAGGGGAAGATCTCGTGGCTGGAGTTGTGGAAGGCAGAACCCTACCGCATCAAATTCCTAATCCAGTCAGTCTATGATGTCCTGCCCAGCCCGTCGAACCTTTTCACTTGGGGCAAGGCCGATACCTCAGCATGCCCCTTGTGTCAAGGGAAGAGGACCTCTGGAGCACATCCTCAGCAGCTGCCCTAAAGCGCTGGGGGATGGTCGCTATCGCTGGAGCCATGACCAGGTGCTGAAAACAGTTGCTGAGTCCATCAATACTGCCATAGACCAGAGCAAGAGCTTGAAATCATTAAGGCGGGAAATCTCATTTGTGCAAGCTGGAGAATAACCACCCGCCTGACCGAAGGCCCAGACAGGCCTCCTGGGAGCAGCGAAGGACTGGCAGTTAAGGGTGGACCTGGGGAAACAGCTTTGTTTCCCTGAAAACATCATGGAAACCAGCCTTAGACCAGACATCATCCTGTTCTCAAAGTCATCCAAGCAGGTCATTATGTTGGAGCTTATAGTGCCCTGGGAGGAGAGAATGGAGGAAGCCAGTGAGAGGGAGAAGTACGCTGAGTTGGTGAAGGAGTGTCGCAGACGGGGGTGGCGTGCGAGGTGCTTTCCCGTCGAAATTGGAGGAAGGGGCTTTGCAGGAAAGTCACTCTGCAAGGCCTACAGCCTCCTGGGCATCACCGGAGCACGCAAGAGAAAGGCCATCACTGCAGCATCCGAGGCTGCAGAGAGAGCCTCACGGTGGCTGTGGATCAGGAGGGACAAGCAGTGGGCGATGGCTTCTTGGACACAGGCCGGGAATTGATCACTCCCGGTCGGGTCGCCTGGGTGAGGGGGTCTGAAGTTGAAAGACCCGAAACCCCCCATGACCATAGGTACTATCACAGATGATGTGTCCAAGAATTTGCATTATGAGACGTATGTAACCACCATATATTCGTAAGCTATATTGGCATGGCATGTTCAAATCAAAAGCTAGAATTAAAATTTAAAAGATATTTCTGCACAATATGACTCACTTTGATTGAAATATAATGGATATGAAATATTTGAAATCAAGTCTCAATTTTTTATTTTTTTATTTTTTTGCTAATTACTTTACATGAAACAATACACCTGGGGTGTGAAAGCCAGCTGTCCAAATACCTTTGGTCCTTTAAAAATGGATGACCCCACACAAGATGTGATATAATTTCTGCACTGGTTCTGAAATTTGGATGCAATTAAAGCCGACAGTCTGTGCTTTGCACTTTCATTCAGTATTTGCTTTCAATTCAATAACGCTGAGATAGCAATGAAAAAAAAAAAAAAAAAAGTGTCCAAATATTTATGAACCAACAATCTATTAGCATGGCTTTCTGCCTGGGTGGTTGGTATCTGGGACCCAGGGTGGTGGTGTGACACAAACGCCTGACTTGACTTGTACATGTTTGCCATAAGAACACCCAAACACAAAGGTTCCCAAACCTTAGGGCCCTGTCCCACTGGCGTTTAGGAGGATTTGCGGATGGAATGCGCACAAAAGTGGCCCACATCCGCCAAACAACCGCAATAACCGTGTAACATTCCTGTATGAGTCGGCTGCCATCCGAACATGTCCGTGATCATCTGCAGAGGCATGCATGTCTGCAGCAGGATTTTTGAGCGGCTCAAAAATCCTGCTGCGGATGAGATCTGCATGACTGCCTGAACATATACTGAAGACATACGCAGGACATGCACAACCAACCCGCCACATATCCCCTGTCATCTGCTGATATCTGTAACCGACGGGTTGACGCGGCTTGGCGGCGGACTGGGACAGCGTGCAAAACAGATATGACGCGTGCCCAACACGGCCACATCACGGTCGCAAATGGTATGTCACGCATGCAGACTACAGCATGACACGGGAGTGGATTTTCACTCCCGTCCCATCCCGCAACCAGAAAAAAATCCCACCTGTCCCAATCCTGGACTGGAGTAAAAAAATCAGTCCCACTCCCGTATGTCTCACGCCGTGATGATCAATCAGGGACTGAATATGTAGTGACGTGGAGACGTCTGGAGTTTGAAGATGTGAACATGTCCTGTATCTGGTAGCAGCCTGTGAGCAGGACTTGTGTCTCTTTTGTCCTTTATTTCACAATTATGACAGTTTTTGGAGCGAGCAGCAGCACCACAGCAGCAGGAGCGGAGTTTCTTTTTCTTTTATGTTACATGCTCGCGCAAGCGAATGGAGATTATTTTACTTATTAACTACACAGATGTATAATAGAACAAATGGTGACTGGTTTCTAAACACAATTATGACAGAGTTTTTTGGTGGAAGAGCGAGCTGCAGCAAGCAGCGGAGTTTCTTTTTTTTTTATTGTTTACATGGGCGCGCGTGAACGGGACAGGAGGTCCTCAAACTGGGTCCTGCAGAGGCGGAACGACTGCTGAAAGCAGCCGTCATCCAGACGCAGCTCCTGCAGCAAATAATGATACTCTCTGTATTGGGAGCTTTTCACAACTTGCTCCGTGTGCCGGCGAGCAGAATGGAAGCTCCTCCTATTTGATGACGCACTGGGACGAATTTTCGCAGCAAAAGCAGAGCGACACACCGGGCGAAGGAGGTGCGTCCGTCGCCATGCGACCCCCGCGAATTTGTAGCGTCTGATCGCGCCCGGTGTGAACGCGGCATTAAATAGATGAAAATCATCATCTATTTTTGGCATTCCTGTTCCTGCCCGCTCCCGTTCATTTTTATTCCCGTCCCATCCCAATCACGGGATTGATAAAATTTTGACTCCCATCCCGCGGGAATCCCGCAGGAATCACGTGACACACGGGAATTCCCAAAAAATGTCATCCTCTAATGCAGACAGAGTGGGCACGGATGAAGAGAGTGCATCACGGCCGCTGTGCCCCTCATGGGGGCGCCTCCGCGGTCGCCTTCGCTTGATCCACCCCGGGACATTTGTCATTTCCGCCCGCCTTTGTTGCGGACGATCAGCTTTTGTCTCCTCATTCCATCCACAAATCCTCCTAAAAGCCAGTGGGACAGGGCCCTTAGGTTAAAACATGACCCTGCGACTGTTAACATGACAGATTGAAGTGGCCCAAATCATATTTTTGCACATCACATCTGTCTGTTCATAGGCCAGGATAGACAGGGTGTACTACCCAACTTACTCCCCCCATCCAGGACCACAGGGCAACAGGCACCATAGACCACACTGTCGAAAGCCCATACCTACACTATGAGGAACTGTCTGGGAAGAAAAGAGGGAAGACCTGAAGGTCCCGGCCCAAAGGCACCCCCACTCCCTGGCCATGGGTATGAGTGTAAGAGTAAAGTCTTACAATCTGCAACCACTGATCAGGCTACCCACAAACCCAGGTCCCCACCTTCAGTACCCAACTACAACCACAAACACCCTCTCATGTTGTACTGACTGTAGCTGTTTTCAGTATTTTGACTTTCACATCAGCGGAGTACAGACATGTAGGGGGTTGGATGGTGTCTACTAAATCTACACAAGCATACATATACTTGTATTTAGGCTTTGGAAATGAAACAAGCTGGCAAACAAGTTCATTTCAAGGTAAATGTAACTTTAACCACACACTGAAAGCACCAGATTGGGAAAATATACACACACACACACATACACATATATATGGAAGGAAAGTTGGTTCCGAACTGCTTCTATTTACGAATGATGGAGGCCGCTGTGCTCATTGGGACCTTCAAAGTAGCAGAAATGTTTCTGTACCCTTCCCCAGACTTGTGCCTTCAGACAACCCTGTCTCAGAGTTCTACAGTCAATTCCTTTGAGGTCATGCTTGCTTTGTGCTCTGACAATGAAATGATGCAGCAGGCTTGTGCATTTTGCCAAAATTTCATTGTAACAACTCAATATGGTACTCAGTAGTTTGTATGGCCCCACCTGCTTGTATGTAACATCGGGGCATACTTCTAATGAGATGGCAGATGGTGTCCTGAGAGATCTCCTCCCAGACCTGGACCAGGGCATCACTTAGCTCCTGGACAGTCCAAGGTGCAACTTGGTGGCGTTGGATGGACGCAAGCATAATTGGATTTAGGTCATATGAGCATGGAGGCCAGTTAATGTTATGAATTACTTCATCCTCCACAAACTGCCTGCATACTCTTGCCATATGAGGCCGGGCATTATTCTGCACCAGGAGGAACTAAGGACCCACTGCACCAGCATAGGGTCTGACAATGGATCCAAGGATTTCATCCCAAAACCTCATAGCAGTCAGAGTGCAGTTGTCTAGCCTGTGGAGGTCTGTGTATTCTTCCAAGGATATGCCTCCCCACACCATCAGTGACCCACCCTCAAAGCAGTATAACATTCTCCACAGCATCTCCAGATCATTTCATGTCTCTTACATGTGCTCAGGTTGAACCTGCTGTTATCTGTGAAAAACACAGGGTGCCAACAGCGAACCTGCCAATTCTGGTGTTCTATGAGAAATGGCAATTGAGCTCCACGGTGCTGGCCAGTGAGCACAGGACCCACTACAGAGCATCAGGCCCTCAGGCCACCCTCATGAAGCCTGTTGACAATCAACAGGCTTCATGAGGAATAAATTGCCGCAAAAGTGCAATGGCCCTACCATTATTTAATGCTTCGATCTTAAATATGATCAATCTATCTTTGTTAGTTGGCTATGTACCACAGGCTTTTAAGGTGGCAGTAATTAAACCATTACTTAAAAAGCCATCACTTGACCCAGCTATCTTAGCTAATTATAGGCCAATCTCCAACCTTCCTTTTCTCTCAAAAATTCTTGAAAGGGTAGTTGTAAAACAGCTAACTGATCATCTGCAGAGGAATGGTCTATTTGAAGAGTTTCAGTCAGGTTTTAGAATTCATCATAGTACAGAAACAGCATTAGTGAAGGTTACAAATGATCTTCTTATGGCCTCGGACAGTGGACTCATCTCTGTGCTTGTTCTGTTAGACCTCAGTGCTGCTTTTGATACTGTTGACCATAAAATTTTATTACAGAGATTAGAGCATGCCATAGGTATTAAAGGCACTGCGCTGCGGTGGTTTGAATCATATTTGTCTAATAGATTACAATTTGTTCATGTAAATGGGGAATCTTCTTCACAGACTAAAGTTAATTATGGAGTTCCACAAGGTTCTGTGCTAGGACCAATTTTATTCACTTTATACATGCTTCCCTTAGGCAGTATTATTAGACGGTATTGCTTAAATTTTCATTGTTACGCAGATGATACCCAGCTTTATCTATCCATGAAGCCAGAGGACACACACCAATTAGCTAAACTGCAGGATTGTCTTACAGACATAAAGACATGGATGACCTCTAATTTCCTGCTTTTAAACTCAGATAAAACTGAAGTTATTGTACTTGGCCCCACAAATTTTAGAAACATGGTGTCTAACCAGATCCTTACTCTGGATGGCATTACCCTGACCTCTAGTAATACTGTGAGAAATCTTGGAGTCATTTTTGATCAGGATATGTCATTCAAAGCGCATATTAAACAAATATGTAGGACTGCTTTTTTGCATTTACGCAATATCTCTAAAATCAGAAAGGTCTTGTCTCAGAGTGATGCTGAAAAAACTAATTCATGCATTTATTTCCTCTAGGCTGGACTATTGTAATTCATTATTATCAAGTTGTCCTAAAAGTTCCCTGAAAAGCCTTCAGTTAATTCAAAATGCTGCAGCTAGAGTACTGACGGGGACTAGAAGGAGAGAGCATATCTCACCCATATTGGCCTCTCTTCATTGGGTTCCTGTTAATTCTAGAATAGAATTTAAAATTCTTCTTCTTATTTATAAGGGCTTGAATAATCAGGTCCTATCTTATCTTAGGGACCTCGTAGTACCATATCACCCCAATAGAGTGCTTCGCTCTCAGACTGCAGGCTTACTTGTAGTTCCTAGGGTTTGTAAGAGTAGAATGGGAGGCAGAGCCTTCAGCTTTCAGGCTCCTCTCCTGTGGAACCAGCTCCCAATTCAGATCAGGGAGACAGACACCCTCTCTACTTTTAAGATTAGGCTTAAAACTTTCCTTTTTGCTCAAGCTTATAGTTAGGGCTGGATCAGGTGACCCTGAACCATCCCTTAGTTATGCTGCTATAGACGTAGACTGCTGGGGGGTTCCCATGATGCACTGTTTCTTTCTCTTTTTGCTCTGTATGCACCACTCTGCATTTAATCATTAGTGATCGATCTCTGCTCCCCTCCACAGCATGTCTTTTTCCTGGTTCTCTCCCTCAGCCCCAACCAGTCCCAGCAGAAGACTGCCCCTCCCTGAGCCTGGTTCTGCTGGAGGTTTCTTCCTGTTAAAAGGGAGTTTTTCCTTCCCACTGTAGCCAAGTGCTTGCTCACAGGGGGTCGTTTTGACCGTTGGGGTTTTACATAATTATTGTATGGCCTTGCCTTACAATATAAAGGGCCTTGGGGCAACTGTTTGTTGTGATTTGGCGCTATATAAAAAACTGATTGATTGATTGATTGATTGATTGATTGATTATTGGCCTACTGGAGGTCATTTTGTAGCACTCTGGCAGTACTTGTCCTCTCCCTCCTTGCACAAAGGTGCAGATACCAATCCTGTTGATGAGTTGAGCACTTTCTACGGCGCTCTTCAGGGCTCCTAGAGTAACTGCTTATATCTTGGAATTTCCACCATGTTTTTGAGGCTGTGCAGGAAGACACACCAAACGTTCTGGCAATGGCAGGTATTGATATGCCATCTTGGAGGAGTTGGACTACCTGTGCAACCTCTGTAGGCTGCAGGTAGTGCCCCATGTTACCAGTAGTGACCCTGACCCTAGTCAAATTACAAAACTAGTGAAAAATCAGTCAGGAAAGATGAGGAGTGAAAAAATGTTAGTGGTGTCCTGTCCAGCGTGTACCCGACCTCTTGCCCTATAACTTCTAGGATAGGCGCCAGCTCCCCTGTGACCCTTATGTGGAGTAAGCAGGTATAGAAAATGAACGAATGAACACTATAATCTTTGCTTTGTGAGGACATGTGTGCTTCAACATTTTTGCCATGTGGCACATTTCTGTGTGCATGATCAGTGCATCTGGTGCCTGGGTGTTGAGGACCCCAGTCACCAGAGAAGGTCAAGAGGATGCCCAGCGGCAGAGAGTTATTTACCTTTGAAAGGAGGGGATGGGCAGGTTGTCTACCTGGGTGGGTGCCATGGTGTCAGGCCCAGCACATGCACCCAGTCTTGATTATAATCCTCTTATAACCCCACCTATACTGCAGTACGTTTATCAAGCAGGGGTGATTGGCAAATGAGCGAGTGTTTCCTGTGCTTTTGGAGTGACCCCTCACATACAGTATACAAATCTCACATTTGCCAGACCAACAACCAATTTTGGTATCATCCCCAGCCAAATGTTCTATCTATTCTTTAATTCTGGCTTTACTTTGCTATTTTTTTTTCTTTCCATGTTTGCCCAATTACTGGTCATAATGCTTCTTCCTTTAGCAACTAGCTTGACTTGCTTGTCTCGTTGATGCTCACATGCAGGTAGATGGCAGTGGGAGGAGCATGCTGGTCTCATTTTGTGTATATTTGTAAGTGTCTAACAGTTAACTGATTGTGGATGGAGTCATTCTCTTAGACTGATGAAAAAAACATATATCTAAAATGCAAAAACATGTTACCAAATATACCTGCGTGGTCCAGCCAAGTAAAGTCTTTGTGTGGAACACCGTGGTGATCCAGTTAAATAGACTACGATGAAACAAATAATTAATTTGATGGACATTTGTCTGTAGACAGAAGTCTTGCAGTCACATAGCAGTGTACATCAGATGGTAGCGTGCATGCACAACTACATCTGCTCCTAACGTTCCATCATCTATCAAACATCCACCAACCATACAGCAGGTGGCAGCCATGTCTATGGGATATTACATAAGAAAGTCATCATTAACAAACAGAAGGGGATAGAGATAGATATGTTTGCTCACTGCATTTTACAGGGAACATGTCTTGGTGTTTCCAAAGCTGAGGATTATAATACATGTAAATGCATCAAAAGCTGGGAACATGCGTATTGACACAACTGTGCGTAATCGTTCTGAACGGCGGAAAGTTCACTTTGCTGCTCTCAGCAGTTCTTCAATGTAAATATAATAATCAGTATTCAGCAGTGTTGGGGAAAGTAACTTTGGAAAGTTACTTCATTAGTTAATCTATACAGTTCTATTTTACAGTTACTTCTTATATTTACTTCATTCAGCAGCTGCGGACACCTTGTCCGCAGCTGCTGAATGTAATTAATAAAGTTACTCATAATCTAATTTGGTTATTTTTAAGATTCAGTACTCAGAAAAGTAACTATTAGTTACTTTGCTGATTAGTTACTTTTCTGATTGCTCAATCTTACGAGTAACCAAGTTACATTACTCGTTACCTTATCAGTTACATTACTTATTAGTTGCAAGTTTTCTGCAGATTCTAATCAAGTAATTGCATAAAGCACCTGTATAAAGCAACTAAAAAAGTAACTAAAAAAGTAACTTGTCAAAGTTACTTTCCACAACACTGGTATTCAGTTTACTGCATGTTTATTGTGTTTTATATTACTGCTTTGTGTCAAATTAATAATTTTATATTACTGTAATCATTTTCAGTTAACTGTGGCTGCAAAGTATGAAGTCATGTTTCATAGAACATTTTGAATTATTTTGTTCTTTGCAACTTTCACCTGGAAAAAAAACTTGTTTCTACTGTGGTGAAAATATCTGAACTGTACACCTACTTTCTTTTGTCATAACATCACAAATTTGTATAAAAAATCCCTGTAAAGGCCACATTATTGCTTTGATTGTGAATGTTTTTCTTACTGTACGTTGGAAGCTGAGTGGTGCGGTACAAACCTCCTCAGCTTCAGTGGCGTGTCACTGCGTCGTTCTCTGTTGGCGTCATGTGATGTGCACTGTGGTTTATGAGCAACTCGTTTTTCTCCTCTTATTTCTGCAACACTTCCTGTCCATCACATGAACATGTCAAACTATTCTAAAGTTACATTTCCTGAAAGTCTACATTGTAGACAAACCCACGATTTCCTGATTCATAACTAACACACTTGTCACTGTCGTGTAAAGTGTGTGATGGTGAAGTTAAATGTATTAATGCAGGGTTTTTTTTTTATTTTTTATTGAAAGTAGAATGAAATGTTTTGCCTGCATTTTTTTGTACTTCCCTTTTTTTCTGGCTTGTCAAAGCTGCCACTCATGACAAATTTTCTGAGCAGCTGGCTTTAACACAAGGAACGTTGGCGGGGAAAATTTTTCCTGAGTGACTTGGTTAATCATTAATTTATAACGCAAGTTTCCACTCGGCAGAGAAAGTTTAGATTTCCATTTACAGCTTTGTGGATCTGTAACATTTCAGGCAAACATGGACCCTCCTCTCAGTTCACAAAAGAGGAAGCTGTGCATGCAGCAGCTTCCGTTTAAAGCTTTCGACCAGCTCAGATGCACACGGACAACCGTGAGGGAAAGGACATTAAAAAAAAATGCAATGTGGAAAATGAAAATAGCCAGAAAGAGAAACTGAATCTACATCAGTTTGGTCTGTGGTGCACTTTTAGAGCAGATGCAAAACTCTTGAACGTCGCCTCAAAAACAAGATGCCAAGCTATCAGCCTTGGTGCCATGGCAATATAACCCGATCCAAAGCTGAGGACCTGCTGTCTAAAGCCGGGAGAGATGGAAGCTTCTTGATCCGGGACAGTGAGTCCATACAAGGGGCGTATGCCCTCTGTGTTTTGTAAGTAAACACTGTTTCTAACTTTTGCACACGCCAGAACTTAGCACCTCACTTATTCAAGTCACCATTGTGACATTTTCAGAGAAATGATGGTAAATTTTTTTTAAAAAGTGGGGGGGGGGGGGGGGGTGCAGGATACAGCAATAACTGTGAGGAATAAATGATCACAATTTGATAAAACTGTCAATCATTTATTGATATTTAAAGGCTACAGTCGTGCTACCTACATTTTTCAGCACATACTTGACATTGCAGTGCAGTATTAGTTCCCTTTTATTTGCATACTCCGCTGCCGCAAAGCCAACACAACACAACCTGCATTTGAAAAAGTGCAACAAACCGATGCCATGACCATTAGAGTGTTCCTCTTACGGTGACAGATATTTTACTATTTTACCGACAGATACCAGAACTGTGTTTACACCTACAGAATCCTGCCAAATGAAGATAAGAGGCTTTCTGTCCAGGTGGGTTCACAATAAGACAAGTGCACTCTCAAAATTATATCATTTTCAGGATTTAATCCAGTGATTACACCACACATCAAGAGAAAGGGATCTGTCTCATGAACGCACAATGTCACCATTTTGAAATAGAGAGAGAGAGCACAGTGACACCACACCTACATGTCAAAATAACGTGTAATGGTCACAGAGCAGGTAATTCAGTGGATATGGAAGGTGACCTGCCAATGCGTAGACCTGGGATCGAATGCTGATCATGCTACCTGTCTGTGTCCTTGGACAAGACGCTTCATTACCATTGTCCCAGTGCACCCAGTTGTAAATGGGTATCATCCTTGGATGGGGAAGTAACCTGTATTGCATTGGTGCCAACTCTCATCCACGTCATGCTACACCATCAGGCGATAAGCAAAGGCACCTCGTGGCCTTCAACAGACTTATGTGTCTTCATCTCCTCCCTCAGTTTTGCAACAACAAATCAATTTCAAAGACTATGTATTTTGAAAACCAATCTGGCAGCAATGTGCTGACTTTTTCATCCTCATGTTCAGCAGTGATGGATTAAACAAATAATGTGAAAAATAACAGTGCCAACACTGGTACAACCCTTCTGGAGTACTGTGCCCTCTGCTGGGCAATGAGTCTTGTGATAATTGTAATGATACTCTGATCATACGGTCAGGGTTGGGTAGGATTACTTTGAAATGTAATCCAAAAGTAATCAGATTACAAGTAATCCAAATGTATGTACATACATACATGTAATCCACATGTATTCTTTCAAAGTAATCCTACCCAACCTTGCATACGGTGCACGCTTAACTTGGGAAAATACAGTTTTTCTGCTCCATGATCAATGTTCAAGAAAGGATAGTTTTGGAACCTTTCACATGAAGACGCCCTCAACTTAGGTGGTGCCGGGAGCGAGCGGTTAAAAATGCCACTATTATTTACAAAGCTGGTTTACCACCCAATCAGCCAACTGACTATTGTATGATTTATAGATCATGATTATACACATAAAAAAAAAAAATTAAGCCCAAATAAGAGAGAGAGAGAGAGAGAGAGAAGGTACTGTTGCCGCACTCCCCCCACATCCACAACACCACAAAACCGTCTTGGTGCAGTGGATGGCAACCACCCAACAGACAACTGATTCATGCCCACAACTGTAAAATAACCACCTATCTGCTGCAGACAGGTGAAACGTGGGCAACAACTTGGTCTTCTCCAGTCAAAGAGATGCCCACGCATGGCTATTATTATATTATGACATATTATTCTATTTTTTTCCACAAAAATTGATTATCCCTGTACCAAAGAGTACATTGTGAGACTGCAGATTTTTCAAACAGGTGCACTTCCTTTTTTGTTATTTTCTATACAAATATTTTAATCATTAACACTGTCAAAAAATGAATAAATAAAATGATCCTGCATGCCAACCAGATGCAGGCCAAAGACATTCACACAGTTCGAGTCATAGCTGTCTCAGCATTTATCATGAAACTCAAAACAGCACAATCATGAGCAGAGAAGACTCCAACACCTGCAGCAGCGCAACAGAACGCACAACAACATCTACCGCAACACTGTAACGTCTTTGTTTCATGCAAGCTTGGACACTTAAACATAATACAATGGACGATATAGAAGATGCAAAAAAAAAAAAAAAATTTAATTTAAAAAATCCACAGTGCAAAGCTACTAACATTATCTTGACTTCAGTTTCATTTATTTGACACACTGTCTGGTTAGTCATGTTTTGTGTGGTCCACTTCATTTTATTTGTTATTGTACATCCAATTCTGCATTTCAGGCCTTCAACACAATCCAATAAAAGTTGGGATTGGACAATTTAGGGCAAGTAAGGAAGCAAAAAAAAAAAAAAAATTTATATGATATTATTTCAAACAGGTGATATCAACAGGTGTTCATAAACAGGATTTGGTACAAAAGAATTATCCACAAAAGGCTGAGTCACTCGGGAGCAAAAATGGCCAAAGGATCTCCAGTTTGTCAACAAATGCATGAGAAAGTTATTGAACTGTTTAAAAACAATGGTATTCAAAGAAGGATGGGAAAGGATGTATATATTTCACCCTCAATAATGCAATATATCATTAAACGTTTCAAGGAATATGGAGGAATTTCAGTGCATGAATGGCAACAGTATAAGCCTAAGATGAACACGTGCAATTGCAGATCCATTAGAAGGGACATCATGAAGGAAAGTCATTCATCAATATCTGATGTAAGGACATAGAAAATGGCCTGCTTTGGAAGACCTTTTTTATGCACTACAATATACAAATAATGGATGGTAAGGAGTCCAACATAGAGAAATATTGGATGAAGAAAAGTTATATTGGACAAACGCCGAGTCCAATAGAACTTTTCTTCATCCAATATTTCTCTGTGTTGGACGACTTGCCATCCATCAACTGTTATGTTCTCCACCCTCCTCCCAAATTAAGCCGCACCTCAGCATAAAATTTTCCTAACAACTTTGCAAGCCCTTGCCTGTCAAGTTCTGTCCAGTGACAGTTTGTTGATTCAGCTCCAATTGCTGTGATTGACGATTTTGATGCGATGAATGCTTCTAAAACGTCTGATTGGCTAGCTGTTGGCAGTAAATTCTAATGCTATTGGTCAGTGGGAACCGATCCAATATAACTTTTGGTCCTAGCCTTTTTGGATCCTTTTGGATCCAACATAACTTTCTGGCGCCAAGCATGCCAAAATACAGGTAAATGATGGACAGAAAGGCTAATCTGTGATTGGCTATTGCAATCTGAGTGGAGAATATTAGAGAATAACATTCACAAATCCCACGTAAAACTTTATTTTCCAAAAAAACAGAAATAAAAAGAAAAGAAGACTTGTGTAAACTTTATTTAGAAGTGGTGTCAACACTTCTGGGTTAAGAGGCATCTGGGTTGGCCCATCACACAGTGGAAATGTGTATTGTGGTCATACGATTCAGTATTCCAGTCATTTTATGGAGAAAATGAACGCCGTGTGGTCCAGATCAAAATGGGAAAAAAGCAAAACATCCAGACTCGTCAGCAGCAACAACTCCAAAGCCAGGGTTAGAAAACCAGTCAGTATCTGGTGTGACCACTATTTGCCTCACGCAGTGCAACACATCTCCTTCACATAGAGTTGATCAGGTTGTTGATTGTGGCCTGTGGAATGTTGGTCCACTACTCTTCAGTGGCTGTGCGAAGTTGCTTGTTATTGGCAGGAACTGGAACACGCTGTACACGCAACCCAGTCTCACGGCATGTTGTGATTCAGCAGCATGAAAAAGCACCATGTTTTCATCACGGCAGCACAAATTAATTCTAATACATTCCATGATGGTTGCACGAAATTAAAAGTGAAGCAGGGGGGAAGGAGTAGGGTTAGTAATAGTGAGTTAAAAAAAAACCTGTTATGAAAATTTGAATCATTTTGTGATGGGAGCACAAAAAAAATGTGACACTGGGCTGGTATACACCAATCCAGAGCATCCTAAACATGCTCAATGGGTAACAAGTCAACTCAATCAATCAACTTTTTTCTTATATAGCGCCAAATCACAACAAACAGTTGCCCCAAGGCGCTCCATATTGCAAGGCAAGGCCATACAACAACTATGAAAAACCCCAACGGTCAAAACGACCCCCTATGAGTCTGGTGAGTATGTTGGCCATGCAAGACCTGGGATGTTTTCATCTTCCAGGAAGTATGTACAGATTCTTGCAACATGGTGCTGTGCATTATCCTGCTGCAACATTAGGTGATGGTCATGGATGTATGGCACAACAATCTGCTTCAGGATCTCGTCACGGTATCTCTGTACATTCAAAATGCCATCAATAAAATGCACCTGTGTTCGCTGTCCATAACATATGCCTGCCCATAGCATAACCCCACCGCCACCACAGGCCACTCGATCCACAACATTGACATCAGAAAACCACTCACTCACACGACACCACACATGCTGTCTGCCATCTGCCCTGAACAGTGAAAACTGGGATTCATCCATGAAGAGAACACCTCTCCAATGTGTCAGACTTATAGAAACCAAAGGGGAATAGACTGGGATCTTTATCATAAGACCCTGGCATCCCTCCTAGGGGGTAGAATTGTCAGAATTAAGACTGTACAAGATATAGAAACTGAAGTTTCCAATTTATAGGACACTGTGTAGAGCAGAGGTCTCAAACTCATTCCAAAAAGGACAGAGAGGGTGCAGGCTTTCTTTGCAGCGACCCACTCAACCAGGTGATTTCACTGATTAACATCACTTTGAGTAGGTGGAATCATTTAATCAGTGAAATCACCTGGCGAAGTGGGTGGTTGCAAAAAAACAAACAAAAACCCTATCATTTCTGGAATGAGTTTGAGACCTCTGGTGTAGAGGGCCTATGAGATGGTGTGTCCTTAGAAGAAGCCTGGTAAGAAGCCATCATGGTGGACACCGGAGCTAACAGGACTCCGGCAAGAAGTGAGGGCCAAGTGGCACAGATATAGAGCTCAAACATCTGGAAAAAGATGGGAGCAAACCTTCTTCCAAAGAAGCTAAACATTTAGACCTATCAGTCTCACATCATTCCTTTTGAAAGGTTTGGAGAGACTGATTGATATGTCAGAGATTATGCTCTTAAAAGGTCACCACTCAATGTAAGGCAACATGCATATCAAACAGGGCTCTCCAAAGAGACGGCCCTGCATGTTCTTGTTCTGAAAACTGAGAGAACCCTATCTGATCGACAATACAGATTAGGTGGGTTTTTTTTTTTTTTTCGATATTCAGGGAGCATTTGATAATGTATCAGTTGATTCTATCAAAGTAGCTCTGCAGTCCAAAGATGTGAACAGTTCTGTAACCAGATGGATTGTTGCCATGCTGCAATGTAGAAGGGCAACAACTTCACTTGGTGACAGTACAGTGATGATGGCGGTGAAGTGCGGGTGTCCTCAAGGAGGGGTATGTCTCCTTTTTGTTGTTTACTTGTTGTGAACAGCCTTCTCGCTGAATTAAATAATCTCAGACTGTACACCCAAGGATATGCAGATGATTTAGTGGTCTTTATTGAGGGATTCTGTTTGAGGACTGTTTCAGCACTCATGCAGAATCCTCTCAGGATAGTAGAGAAGTGGTGTGTGTCCAACAGTTTGTCTGTGAATCCACACAAAACAGTTATGGTCCTCCTCATAAATAATTAAACCAAATTTGGTCTAGTTCTACCAAAATTGGTCGGTATCGAGCTAAGACTATCTCAGACGGTTAAGTTCCTTGATGTCTATTTTGATAAACTTAACTTGGAAGAGACACATAACTGAGATTACAAACCTCAGTCATGGATATAAGGGTGTCCTCTTTGGTTGACTGGAGGGTGTCCAGTTTGGTAATCTCAGATTCACATATTGGCTTTTTGTACATGGTGAGGTTCTACTTGCTTCATCAGACAGTCACATCTGATGCGCGCTTAGCAGGTTTGATGCAGAGTGTGAAGCAACTATGATGAGGATCAGTACCTCCAAATCTGACACTATGGTCCACTGTCAAAAAAGGGCAGCTTTTCCCCTCTGAGTTGGGGGAAAATTATTGTCCCAAGTAAAGCAGTTCAAGTATCTAGGGGTCTTGTTCATAGGTGGGGGTAAGATGAAGCATGAGTTTGATAGATGCTGTGGTGCTGAGTTTGAGGTCCTACAGATGTTGTATCAAAGCATCATGGTCAAGAAAGAGCTGAGGCAGAAGGTCATATTCACTCCTATCCTCTTCTCCTGTCATTAGCTCTGGGCAATGACCAAAAGAACAAGAACATGTACAAGTGGCAAAAAATGAAGGTTCTCCATAGGGTGTCTGTGGTAACCCTTAGAGACCCAGTGAGAAGCTCAAATATTTGGTAGGGACTCAGAGTAGAGGCACTGCTTCTTTGCATCGAAAGGAGTCAGCTGAGGTGATTTGGTCGCCTCCCTAGAAAAGACACAAAATATGTTGGAGGGATTATGTGTCCCATTTGGCTAGGGAATACCTTGGAATTCCCCAGGAACTGATAGAGGACCTGGCTAAGCAGGGAAATGTGGGACGAACTGCTAAATCTGTTGCCACCATAACCTGGACAAGTGGTAGACTGTGAAGAATGGTACTTTGTACCACAAAATGGCACAAAGTACCATTACACCATTACACATTACCATTACACTGATAACAAAATAAATAATAAATAGAAAAAACAATAAATGTTGATGAACTGCCTTTTACTGGAAACACTGTTACCAATGTTTCCTGAGTAAAAAATTGAACATAAAAGTTTGACATTGTGACATATTTAGTGTAATTTAGAACAGGCCATTATAAATCAAAATCTTCTGAAAACAAACAAAAACAACAATCTTGTACTGTTGCATACCGTAAGATGTGTTTGCAGGAGGAATGGGACAAAATAACACCTGAAATGCTTGTATCCTCAATGTCAAAAAATCTTTTCAGTGTTCCAAGAAGAAATGGCAACATTACAAAGTGGCGAATGCTTTAGTGTTCCAACTTTTATTGGAATGTGTGCAGGCCTGGAATACAGGTATGTACGTATATTAACAAATGAAATGAAGCTGACATAAGATACCTTGAGTTCATAGTATTTGAGATGTCAACAGGTGATTGTAATCATGATTTGGTACAAAGCAGTGCCTGTCTTTGAGGAGCAGAGACAGGCATAGGACCTCCAGTTTGTCAGCAAATGTGTGAAATAATCTTTAAAATGTTTTAAAACAATGTTCCTCAAAGAAAGATTAGAATGGACTTGTATATATCTCTCTATAATGCACACAATATTATTAAATGAATAAAGGAATCTGGAATGTGTCTTGGACTTAATTTACAACAGTTATGAAGAAATACAAACAGTATGGCACTCTACGGTAAATCTATGTGGAGCAGACAGTTCTCAAAAACTAAGAGACTGTTCAAGAAGGAGACAAGTGAGGAAAGCCACCAAGACACCTAGACATCGCTGAAGAAGTTATAGGCTTCTGTGGCTGCAGCTGGAGAAATTGTGCATCGTGCACGTTTTGAATTTTGCATCATTAGTTCTACAACTTCGTGGTGGAGTGGCACAGAGAAGGATTTTCTGAAAAAGATGATGTGAAATTTCAGCTAGTTTGCCAGAAGGTACATGAGATATGCAAGCCTCGATTAGGTCTGTTTTATTGTATAAAAAATCCTTCTCTGCTCCACTTCACTATGAGGCTGTGAGTGGTGGTGCAACAGATAAAAGTTGAAAAGTTGCACAATGCACAGTTTCTCCAATCACAGAACAAAAAGCTCTTTGAAAGCCTCACAGTGCAGCAGCTAATTGAAATAATGAAATGATCTTGGAAGATGGCTACAAGAAAAGAAGAAAGAGTAATTCTGAGTATTTTTGCCAAATCTGATGCTTGTACTACCATTCCCCTGAAATATTATACGCTACACTGTCTGACATTTCTCTTGTGCTGACATTTTCTTTGAGCCTGCTTCAGATGTTTATGTCTGCTCTAATGTGTCCACCAGGCGTCTGACGGAGTCCCCATCAGGTTCTTCTCTCTGCTGGGTAAGCTGGTGGAGGCATACTACAGTCCCAACATGGGTCTTGTCACACACCTACAGTTTGCCGTCCACAGGGAGGAAGAGATGGAGGAAGAGCCAGGTCACATGCATTAATATCATCTATATACTGAGGCTTTACTTAAAAAGAGCATCTGTCTGCCATAATTAAACACAATAAATGGACTGTCTTTGTCCTGCAGAATCCAGTGATCAACCGCCACAGCTTCCACCCAGGACCTTCTCAGCCAATGAGCTGAAAGACAGTGACACCAAATCGTCCGAACCAGCCTGCAAATCCTTATCTGAGATCTACATGATGAGACTGCAGCATACAGACATGTCCACGTACGGTTCTCAGACACTTGCCTGACACAAAGCATCTGTAAGATGTAGGGCCCTATCTTGCCAGTCAATAATGTTAAGTATATAAGGCATAGTGCAAATGCTGTTGGTGACTGTCAGACAATTTTTTGCTATTTAAGCAAAGGTGTCAAGCAGAAGTGTGAAACCCAGCTTCAGAAAGTAAAAACCCTCCCATGTGTTGCTTCTACCTGTGCACCTAAAACAGGTGATCTCAATAATTAGCTCGTCCACCTGCCTGAAGAGCTAAACTAATTACATTCAGCTGGTTTATTGGGAAGATGGAACAAATATGTGGCTGGAATTTTACTTTCTGAAGTTGGATTTGACACCTCTGTATTTCAGCACAAAATTGGGTGCTGAGTGCAAACGGGCTGGATAAAATCATCCAATTATAAATGAATGATTGGAGCCATAACATACAATCAGCCAAACAGAGTGACACCTGTCACTGGCTTTAAGACACAAATGTACCAAGTGCACAGAGCATTGCTACTGAGGGGTCACATTCAGAAGTGAGAGGTTTTCTGGTGAGGAAATAGATCTTCACAAACAAACGCATGCAGAATCAGCAGGCTAAAGAGATATAATGTTGGAAGTGTAGTGACTGTTATGGCAGTTGGATTAACACCTGTTGCATCCACCTGTTATGTGGACCACCGTGTATGAATCATGCAAATAAGGTGCAGCTGTTTCAGCTAGTCTTTGAGATAGATGTCACACACAAATTTATTAAGGAATGAAAGTGTGAGCCCTGATGTCTGCATCCCTTTTATATGTAGGATAAAAACTGATTCTAACTGGAAACAGAATCAGTTTTTATCTTGCTGATTACTGCCATTACTGCTTTATCTATGCATTGTGATGCAGATGGATTCAGTGACCTTTTGTTTTCTATTAGGCTGGAGTGGGTGAATGTTTTTTTTTTTTTTTTTCAAAGCAGGAGTTGTTACCAAGCCCCAACCTTCCATCCTGTTAGACGAGGCAAAAGTAGAAGGCATTTTTGAACTTCATTTTTCCACCAAATTCACACTTTGCCCATTTATGATTTGACCTTGAATGAATCAGTAAAGCACTGCCAAGATGGCAACCTCCAGATCTGCCCAAATTGAGATTCAAAACTTTTTTTTCAGAACACCTTTGGGTGATGGGTTTGTCCAGTACACACACACACACACACACACATATACACTCAACAAAAATATAAACGCAACACTTTTGGTTTTGCTCCCATTTTGTATGAGATGAACTCAAAGATCTAAAACTTTTTCCACATACACAGTATCACCATTTCCCTCAAATATTGTTCACAAACCAGTCTAAATCTGTGATAGTGAGCACTTCTCCTTTGCTGAGATAATCCATCCCACCTCACAGGTGTGCCACACCAAGATGCTGATTAGACACCATGATTAGTGCACAGGTGTGCCTTAGACTGTCCACAATAAAAGGCCACTCTGAAAGGTGCAGTTTTGTTTCATGGGGGGGGGATACCAGTCAGTATCTGGTGTGACCACCATTTGCCTCATGCAGTGCAACACATCTCCTTCGCATAGAGTTGATCAGGTTGTCAATTGTGGCCTGTGGAATGTTGGTCCACTCCTCTTCAATGGCTGTGCGAAGTTGCTGGATATTGGCAGGAACTGGTACACGCTGTCGTATACGCTGGTCCAGAGCATCGGTATCTCTGTGCATTCAAAATGCCATCAATAAAATGCACCTGTGTTCTTCGTCCATAACAGATGCCTGCCCATACCATAACCCCACCGCCACCATGGGCCACTCGATCCACAACATTGACATCAGAAAACCGCTCACCCACACGACGCCACACACGCTGTCTTCCATCTGCCCTGAACAGTGTGAACTGGGATTCATCCGTGAAGAGAACACCTCTCCAACGTGCCAAACGCCAGCGAATGTGAGCATTTGCCCACTCAAGTCGGTTACGACGACGAACTGGAGTCAGGTCGAGACCCCGATGAGGACGACGAGCATGCAGATGAGCTTCCCTAAGATGGTTTCTGACAGTTTGTGCAGAAATTCTTTGGTTATGCAAACCGATTGTTTCAGCAGCTGTCCGAGTGGCTGGTCTCAGACGATCTTGGAGGTGAACATGCTGGATGTGGAGGTCCTGGGCTGGTGTGGTTACACGTGGTCTGCGGTTGTGAGGCTGGTTGGATGTACTGCCAAATTCTCTGAAACGCCTTTGGAGACGGCTTATGGTAGAGAAATGAACATTCAATACACGAGCAACAGCTCTGGTTGACATTCCTGCTGTCAGCATGCCAATTGCACGCTCCCTCAAATCTTGCGACATCTGTGGCATTGTGCTGTGTGATAAAACTGCACCTTTCAGAGTGGCCTTTTATTGTGGGCAGTCTAAGGCACACCTGTGCACTAATCATGGTGTCTAATCAGCATCTTGGTATGGCACACCTGTGAGGTGGGATGGATTATCTCAGCAAAGGAGAAGTGCTCACTATCACAGATTTAGACTGGTTTGTGAACAATATTTGAGGGAAATGGTGATATTGTGTATGTGGAAAAAGTTTTAGATCTTTGAGTTCATCTCATACAAAATGGGAGCAAAACCAAAAGTGTTGCGTTTATATTTTTGTTGAGTGTACATATGATTTCTTTTTTTTTAAAATAAGTTTTCAAAAATTTCAGAAAAACGTTATTCATGTTGTCATTATGGGGTGTTGTGAATAGAATTTTGAGGAGGAAATTAATTTACTTCATTTTAGAATAAGACTGTAACATAAAACGTGGAAAAAGTGAATACTTTCCAGGTGTACTGTATGCTGAATGAAATCTAAAGTTTGGATCCTATCTACACCAGAGTTGGGGTCACTGGGCTCAATATTGACTTACTTAAAATATGTCTCCTTGCAAATTTAACAGAATAGTCACATTTGTTCTGCTCTACCATTTAATCTGAGTGCAAAATTGCAGGGCTATAAACAGCCTAACAGTCAGTCTATAAATTAATAAACAAGTGGGGTGTGGGCAAGAACCCAGATGACCTGGGTAGGATGACCACTTAGATGATCTTTTTCAATTTCAATTTATTTTCATTAATATAGTGCCAGATCACAACAAAGTTGCCTCAAAGCGCTTCACACAAGTAAGGTCCAACCTTACCAACCCACAGAGCAAGCACACAGGCGACAGTAGTAAAGAAAAACTCCCTCTGATGATTTGAGAAAGAAACCTCAAGCAGACCAGACTCAAAGGGGTGACCCTCTGCTTGGGCCATACTACAGACACAATTTACAAAACAATTTACAAAAGGAATACACAGGAAATTTGCCGGTGCACAGGACGGGAGGGTTGCAGAAACAGACACCACACCCATCTCTGGATGGAGCTGCACCTCAACCAGAGAGAAAAAAGAATCAGGCATCAGAAAGAAAACAAATACAGTATAATTTGTCAGCATTAAGCAACAAGAAAAACAGAAGAAATAGTAAGGTGATCGCCAGCCACGAGCCCTAAACTTCACTAAAAGACCCACACTTGAGATAAAGTTGAGGCCGCGGCCCACTCCATTTCCTAATAAAATGAATTTAAAAGGGTAAAAAGCATAGAAACATACTATGCCAGTATGCTAGCCATATGAAAGGGAAAATAAGTGTGTCTTAAGTCTAGACTTGAAAGTCTCTACAGAATCTGACTTTTATTGATGCAGGGAGATCATTCCACAGAACAGGGGCATGATAAGAGAAAGTTGTGTGACCCACAGACTTTTTATTCACCCAAGGGACACAAAGTAGTCCTGCATGCTGAGAACGCAGAGCCCGGGAGGGTACGTAGGGTTTAATTAGGTCAGCTAGGTAGGGAGGTGCCAGTCTGTCAACAATTTTATAGGCTAGTAGCAGAACCTTAAAATCTGATCTCACAGGGACAGGAAGCCAGTGAAGAGATGCCAAAAAGGGTGTAATGGAGTCAAACTTTTTGGTTCCACTCAAACGTCTGGCAGCAGCATTTTGAACCAATTGGAGACCCCTAATGCTTGACTGCGGTAAACCAGAAAATAGAACATTGCAGTAGTCCAATCTAGAAGAAACAAACGCATGAATCAGGGTCTCATCATCAGCCATAGACGGGATGGGAAGAATCTTCGCTATTTTTCACAGGTGGAAGAAAGCAGTCCTCGTAATATCTCTAATGTAGAAGTCAAAGGACAATATAGGATTAAAAATTACCCCAAAGTTCCTCACTGTGTCAGTGTGATGTATGACACACAAGCCTAGGCTAAGCATAAGCTGGTCAAATTGATGCCGATGTCTCACTGGACCAAGACCCATCATTTCAGTCTTGTCAGAGTTGAAAAGTAGGAAATTGCTAGACATCCAGCTTTTCACTGATGCAAGGCAGTCCTCTAAGGATTTTATGTGGGTGAGATTACCAGCAGTTATTGGCATGTATAACTGAGTATCATCAGCAAAGCAATGAAAGGTAATCCCAAAATGCCGAAATATGTGTCCAACGGGTGCTATATAAAGGGAGAAAAGCAGGGGGTCTAAGACAGACCCCTGCGAAACCCCAAATTTCATGTCACTAAGATTAGAGGTAGTGTTATTGTACAACCCCAATTCCAATGAAGTTGGGACATTGTGTAAAATGTAAATAAAACAGAATACAATGATTTGCAAATCCTCTTCAACCTATATTCAATTGAATACACCACAAAGACAAGATATTTAATGTTCAAACTGATAAACTTTATTGTTTTGTGAAAATATTTGCTCATTTTGGATTGGGACGGGGCAACAAAAGACTGGGAAAGTTGATGAATGCTCAAAGAACACCTGTTTGGAAGCAGGTGAGTGTCATGATTGGGTATAAAAGGAGCATCCCCAAAAGGCTCCACTGTTCACAAGCAACGATAGGGCGAGGATCACCACTTTGTGAACAACTGCATGAAAAAAAATAGTCCAACAGTTTAAAAACAATATTTCTCAATGTTGCAAGGAATTTAGGGATTCCATCATCTACAGTCCATAATATAATCAGAAGATTCAGAGAATGTGGAGAACTTTCTACACATAAGCGACAAGGCCGAAAACCAACACTGAATGCCTGTGACCTTCGATCCCTCAGGTGGTACTGCATTAAAAACCAACATCATTGTGTAAAGGATCTTACCGTGTGGGCTCAGGAACACTTCAGAAAACCATTGTCAATTAACACAGTTCGTCGCTACATCTACAAGTGCAAGTTAAAACCATCCAGATTGTTACCAGCACAAATTTCAAAAGCCAGAATCAGTGATGGTATGGGGGTGTGTTAGTGCCCATGGCATGGGCAACGTACACATCTGTGATGGCACCATCAATGCTGAAAGGTACATCCAGGTTTTGGAGCAACACATGCTGCCATCCAAGCAACGACTTTTTCAGGGACGTCCCTGCTTTTTTCAGTAAGACAATGCCAAGCCACATTCTGCACATGTTACAACAGCGTGGCTTCATAGTAAAAGAGTTCGGGTACTAGACTGGCCTGCCTGCAGTCCTGACCTGTCGCCCACTGAAAATGTGTGGGGCATAATGAAGCACAAAATATGACAACGGAGACCCCGGACTGTTGAACAACTGAAGTTGTATATCAAGCAAGAATGGGAAAGAATTCCACCTACAAAGCTTCAACAATTAGTGTCCTCAGTTCCCAAACACTCATTGAGTGTTGATAGAAGGAAAGGTGATGTAACACAGTCGATACATACCACTGTCCCAGCTTTTTTAAAACGTGCTGCAGGCATCCATTTCAAAATGAGCAAATATTTGCACAAAAACAATAACATTTATCAGTTTGAACATTAAATATCTTGTCTTTGTGGTGTATTCAATTGAATATAGGTTGAAGAGGATTTGCAAATCATTGTATTCTGTTTTCATTTCCATTTTACACAATGTCCCAACGTCATTGGAATTGGGGTTGTACAAACACAGTGAGAACAACTAGTCAGGTGTGATGTCAACCATGCAAGGGCATTCCCAATGATCCCAAAATGATTCTCCAACCTATCGAGTAGAATATGATGATCCATGGTATCAAACGCAGCACTAAGATCTAACAGCACCAGAACCGTAGTTGTGTCCGAATCCATTGCAAACAGAAGATCATTCACCACTTTAGTGAGAGCTGTCTCTGTGGAATCATATTTTCTAAAAGCAGACTGCAGTGGCTCAAAAAGATCATTCTCAGTAAGGTGGTCCACAAGCTGTTGTGAAACCACCTTTTCCAGAATTTTAGTGCAAAATGATAGATTTGATATCGGCCTATAGTTTTTCAATACACTAGGGTCGAGATTAGATTTCTTAAGTAATGGTTTAATCACTGCAGATTTGAAACATTTAGGAACAGATCCAGAGGTTAATGAGAGATTAATAATTTCCAGCACAGTCGGTCCAACAATGGGTGACGGGTCCTTAAACAGTTTTGTTGATATGGGATCAAATATGCAGGTTGTGTTTTTATAGACATTGTGGAGTTCCACAAGGTTCTGTGCTAGGACCAATTTTATTCACTTTATACATGCTTCCCTTAGGCAGTATTATTAGACGGTATTGCTTAAATTTTCATTGTTACGCAGATGATACCCAGCTTTATCTATCCATGAAGCCAGAGGACACACACCAATTAGCTAAACTGCAGGATTGTCTTACAGACATAAAGACATGGATGACCTCTGATTTCCTGCTTTTAAACTCAGATAAAACTGAAGTTATTGTACTTGGCCCCACAAATCTTAGAAACATGGTGTCTAACCAGATCCTTACTCTGGATGGCATTACCCTGACCTCTAGTAATACTGTGAGAAATCTTGGAGTCATTTTTGATCAGGATATGTCATTCAAAGCGCATATTAAACAAATATGTAGGACTGCTTTTTTGCATTTACGCAATATCTCTAAAATCAGAAAGGTCTTGTCTCAGAGTGATGCTGAAAAACTAATTCATGCATTTATTTCCTCTAGGCTGGACTATTGTAATTCATTATTATCAGGTTGTCCTAAAAGTTCCCTAAAAAGCCTTCAGTTAATTCAAAATGCTGCAGCTAGAGTACTGACGGGGACTAGAAGGAGAGAGCATATCTCACCCATATTGGCCTCTCTTCATTGGCTTCCTGTTAATTCTAGAATAGAATTTAAAATTCTTCTTCTTACTTATAAGGTTTTGAATAATCAGGTCCCATCTTATCTTAGGGACCTCGTAGTACCATATCACCCCAATAGAGCGCTTCGCTCTCAGACTGCAGGCTTACTTGTAGTTCCTAGGGTTTGTAAGAGTAGAATGGGAGGCAGAGCCTTCAGCTTTCAGGCTCCTCTCCTGTGGAACCAGCTCCCAATTCAGATCAGGGAGACAGACACCCTCTCTACTCTTAAGATTAGGCTTAAAACTTTCCTTTTTGCTAAAGCTTATAGTTAGGGCTGGATCAGGTGACCCTGAACCATCCCTTAGTTATGCTGCTATAGACGTAGACTGCTGGGGGGTTCCCATGATGCACTGTTTCTTTCTCTTTTTGCTCTGTATGCACCACTCTGCATTTAATCATTAGTGATCGATCTCGTTTTGACCGTTGGGGTTTTACATAATTATTGTATGGCCTTGCCTTACAATATAAAGCGCCTTGGGGCAACTGTTTGTTGTGATTTGGCGCTATATAAAAAAATTGATTGATTGATTGATTGATAGACATTACCAGTTTTGTCAGCACGCCGAGTGAGATACTATCAAATTATGTAAATCTAGGTAATGCCTCAGTGATGGCACCCACCTCAATAGCAGGGTGTAGTGGCTGGGTTAAGGCATGCTGGGATATGTTTACCTGAATGTCATCTATTTTCTTCTCAAAGTAATCCAAGAAATCTTGTGCTGTAAAAGGAGAGCAACTTACAGGTGGTTGTCCATGAATAAGTGCTGCCACTGTGTCAAACAAGAACTTTTAGTTATGCTTGTTTTTGTTGATCAAAGCAGAGTAATAGGCCCGCATTGTAGCCAGTAGTGCATGCTTATGGTCTATGATAGCATCACGCAGTGCAAGGTGGAATACTTCTAATTTTGAACTACACCATTTCTGTTCTAGTCCTCTAGCCTTATGCTTGAAGTCACGCAAGTAATCACTGAACCAAGGTGACTGTATTTTGGAGGGGCGTGGTTTTAATATAGGTGGCGCAATCATGTCGAGTGTAGTTTTGAGCATTGAGTTTAAATTATCCACAAGACTGTCTACTGATTGGACATTTTCCAAATGTGAAGCTACAATATCAGGCAGTCTTGCTTGGAGTTCAGTTGTAGTTGAGGAGTTGATGCATTGCCGCAGTGATAAATAAGGTTGTTCCACTAAACACGGCAACAAAACTGTAAACCTAATAAGTGAGTGATCAGAGACCAACGATGCAAAAGGCATGATGTCAATATTTGTGAAAGCAATGCCACGTGTGAGACCCAAATCCAGGGTATTTCCACTGATGTGCATCAAATCCTGAATGAAATGCTGAAATCCTAACACATCCACAATTTCCATAAATGATTTGCAGAGGGGATCAGAAAGCTTATTTATATGAATGCTGAAGTCACCAATAATCAGAATCGTATCTGCACTAGTCGACAAGTTAGAGATGAACTCACCAAATTCAGTTAAGAATTCAGAGTATGAGCCAGGGGGCCCATATACAGTGACAAATTAATACAGCTGATTTTTATTCTTCTGACCTTGGCAATACATAGCACTGTGGGCAGAGCAGAGAATCAGATGTTCAAATGAATTATATTTGTGACCCCCAACAGTTAATAAACTAAACCTAGATTTATAAATAAAAGCAACACCCTCTCCTTGCTTCGCATCATGAGGGACGTGACTAAATGTGTACGCCGGTGGGCAGGCCTCATTTAGGGGGAGGACAGCTATAGATTTAAGCCAGGTTTCATATAACCCAATCATATCTAAGTGATGATCCATAATTAGATCATTAATCAGCAAAGATTTTGAGGACAGTGATCATATGTTAATGAGACCCAGACTAAGGAGCTGAGTGGGATGGACAGTTTGACTGTTTGGATTTAGGTGTGGTTCCAGAGTAGCATATATAAGATGCCTGGAAGTAGGATTAGGTTTGGGACATTCCATGCGGGTTGTAGGTAGCAGAAACAAAATATTTGATATTGCTGGAACAGCCAAAGGGCCATCCTCAATTTCAGCATCATCCAATGTTGTAATGGAAGTTGTTTGCATTATGGGCACGTCTGCAGAAACAGTCTCCACTTGACAAATTTCCCTCCTTGCCACATAAACTGCACTATCACCATAGTGGATTTTCTGCAATAATTTCCCCATTAAGCTAACGTATTCCACAGCCACATTTGTCATAAGCCTTGCAGGGTCTCTAATCACCTGCTCCATGGCCTGCTGTAAAGTCCTAATGTTACCCTCCCTGTAGAGGTCTATCTATGTTCACAGACAAGATGGCGGCACCTTCCCCAGTAGGGTGAAGGCCATCCGGTATCAGCCACGGTGGCCCCAGAACGATGGCCAGTTATCAATAAAACTTTTTGGGCAATTAATCATACAACAAGCTATATTATTACAGATATATGTAATACAATGTTCAGAATTAAGCAGTCACTCATACGCATATTAATATTAGCTATTACCAGTGCGTTATATGATATGAGGAACTTCCAAAAGATAACATCGTTTTTAACACATCTGTAAGATTAAATCCATCAGGAATCCCTGCTTAAAGGTGGTCACCTTAGTCAGGTTGTTGGCAACTGTCTGAAAATAAATGTAACCCTTCTAAATAAATAAAAATAAAACATTTTTCTTTGTGTTTAATGGCATATTGCCAACCAGTTTTAGAGGCGCATACCACCACCAATTGTGTTTGAATGTGTATAATCTTGCATTAATTATGTCAAGACAATACTATACAGAACATGAAACAATAAAATGAAAAATAAGTACTTCCAAAAGACTTTATACAAATGTTGGGTAATGACTGAACATTGGAGTGTGCTGCAACTGCAAAAACATTTCTTTTTTTTAGAAGTTATATGACAGAATCCAGCAACTTCAGTAATTAGTTTATCTTCTACATTTAACATGAAAAAAACATTTTATGATGAACAGAAATAGAGGAATAATAAATAAATTTGTTGGTCACATGTCTCATGCTTTTGAGAGATGTCACATTTTCATTTTTGAAAGAGGTTACGTTGGCAGAGGTCGGGGCTTGGTGTGTATCACAAATGTTGATGTAATCTCTCACAATCTACACTGCTAGTGTGGTATAAACCAGACCTATGAAAATTTTAGAATTTTCCTTTAGTTATTATTTTTATTTCTGCGTTAATTTTTGTTTTCAATTCAGTTTCATTGGGGTGGGGACATGTTAATGCATATCCCTGTCTGCAGAGTGTACACGTGTCATGGACTTGTGATATATGTTGTGCCCTTTCCATATCAAAAATACACTGTACTGGAGTTTAGATCAAGATTTTTTGGTCTACAATGCCAACATTTCCTTCTATCAATGCATCTGCACTGCACACCTCTGTTTTGAACACACTTCTACTGGGTATTTATGTAGATGATGTGTATGCTGGGTTTGAAAACCACAACATCGATGAGTGGAAACTAGCAGTACATTGTGCTGTGCACTCTTTTGGTGTAAGAGAGGGCCCATAATCTTACTGGATGAAACGTTTTATTGAAGCTATTACAGGTTTCAAGTGTGATAAATATTATTGATGTGGTCTTGTAATAATTCATTCCAGTCTTTCTGAGGATCATCAAAAGGCTATCCAGGAATACTTCATGTCCTCAATCTGTTTGGATGCTGAACAAGTACAGAATGGTAATCCCAGCCTTCCTGGCCTGAAGAAGCTGACAGCAAATATCTGCAAGAATCTGAACAGGTACACTTACAGCCTGTGTTATTTAAATTGAAAGCTATCACCAAATATAAAGCTGATTTGATCGAGCTCTGATGTTTCTTGTGAGACAGTGAAATTTCCCGCATTCTGCCAACTCTGGAGGTCTTTCGTAGAGTGCTGGACCAAGAGCTGTCCCCAGGCATCGGACAGTTTCCAAAGCAGGTAGGTGGACAACTTATACAAAATTACTGTCTACAGTACAAGACAAAGTGTTTTTTTTCCTCCATTTTTGTGTCCAGTTCATTTAAATTGTTCTGGATATTCAAACAATATTTAATTAAAAACAACAACCTGAATAAAAAAAAATATATATATATATAGTTTTACGAATATTCACATTAATTTATAGAAGCAAAGTTACTGTCCAATACCAACTGGGGCTGTACGAAAAGTATTGACCTTTTAGTTAGTATATCTACACTCTAAAACATTGCAGCTGTGTTTACTTATGTCCACTTGCTACCTCTCTTTAACATAAAGAGCTCTTACAAGTTTTGGATGTTGAACTCAACTTTACAAGTTGAGTTGAGTTGTAAAGTTGAGTTCAACATCCAAAACTTGACCAGCATTGAGATGCTGTTACAAGACCATGAACTAAACACCTCGAGTGTAGCTAAAACTACAACGTTTCTGTTAAGAAGACTAAACCACAGTCCCACCACAGTGACGTCAAAGACCAAGCTCCACTTATCACAAGAGTTTGGTGGCAGTTCTTGCAAAAGAAGCAAATCAACTACTTCGTTTTTTTTTCACGAGTAGTATAAATTTTGGATCATGTTTTTGCTACATGAAATGAGATTATCATTTACAAACTGTAATATGCATTGACAAATGTTGCATTTGTTTTCTGTTCATTTTTTTTTTTAATATCTGGAATCATCTAAAATAAGACAGGCACAAATGTAGAACAAATCAAGACTTATCAAGACAAATCAATCCTGGACAGTATTATTGGCACCCCCATATTTTAAGTGCACAATTAATATATGTTCATAAAAAAAAAGCTAATGATCCAATGTTGCAAAGTCATACTATTGTAAAAAACAAACAAACAAAAAAAAAAGAGGTGAAATGTAGGTATGACAGTTATAGGCAAACTGGTAGATTTACAGTAAATCATCACTTTTACAGCCAGTTTTCTGTAGACAAGTCAAGCATTGATACATGACCATTTCCAAGTCACTGACTGTCAGCATTATACTGCTCGTGGTATCTTACAGTACAAAAAGGATTTTAAAATAAGAAACCAGATCAAATTGAAACTAAAGTCAACCATGTCGCTTCTCACAAAGAGCAGCTGAAATTTCATTTCTTCTTTTTGAGAAAATCCTTTCTTTTACTCCACCACAGAGTTAGTGATATAACAGACAAACGTTCCACTCTGCACAGTTTGTCCAATCACAGCCACAGAAGCCTACAGCTCCTTCATAGTTGTCTGGATGTCTTGGTGCCTCCCCTCACTAGTTTCCTCCTTATGTAGTCACTTGGTTTTTGAGAACTGCCTACTCCCATCCAGAGCTCACAGCAGTTTGTGATGGCATCACAAAAAGTACTTTCATCTATTAGTTGATGATACCATCACGAAATGTTTTAAATTTTTGTGACATATCAAGATATTTGGCATGAGGCGTGGTCAGGCTCAGAGATATGGCTACGGTTAGGGGTAGGGTTAAAAATAGTGAACTAATCTTGACCACGTCACGAAAATGTGATGCATTTCATGACGGTATAATGAAAAATAATACAGTGGGACTGTGCTGCTACTCCAGACGCATTCATTATCTTAATGTTCTTGAATTCATCCCTTGACTTGTCTAAGGAAAAGTGGCTGTAAAACTGATGATTTATTATCTATTCAACATATGCCAATAATAGTATCAGATACCCAATAAACAAATAAATACATTTTATGCCTGTTTTTTATTATTATTATTTCACCATACAAATGCATTTGGTTTTGTTCTTCAAAATTATATGACAAGTTGCATTCATGCATTTATTTTTGAAGATATTTTCTTTTCTGTACTTAAAATATACACCTTTGGTACTGACGCAATACCATAAGTAAACTGGAAATACCTATTTGGACTGCAGCCATTGTTATTTAAACTATCCAATGTCGTGTTTCATGCACAACTCCAAGCCTAATATTTAAGAGGCGGAATACGGTACCATATCAATTGCCACTTCACTTTTGGTTGGCAAAAACTCTGACTAGAACTGTATCACCACAAATACTGTAGTTATGGCCACATTTTACCCTCACACAAAGACAAAAACAATTGTTATTAATATTATTATTTTGTTTTCAGAGTTGTAACGATTCAAGTCCATTTGTGTGCTTTCGGCTTGAGCAACTAACAAAACTGCTCTACTCAATAGAAGATAAGGTACCACAGTCTGAACAATCTCTTTGATTTATACAACATGTTATAATGAGGTGATAATTTTGTGTTAAGTGACATAAAAAACATGCATTTCTGTTTGTTTTTTTTTCTCCCAGGCTAAAAATGTTGTGTTTGAATCTGTTGGATATGACGGACGCCACCGAAAATCTCTCATTCCAGTTGTTACATTTGAGGTGCTTGTGCATTTCATTCAGAATATTTCAACATCTGGTGTCCTTGATCTGACCAACTGATCAGTCTCCTTGTTCAAGTGCAGGTCAAGACAGAATCTCTTGGTATTTCCACAAAAATGTTCCTCAAAGTGGATGTTGAAAGTGGCAAGCTCTTTTTTAAGAAGTCTAAAGAAGGGCCTGAAGATAAATACTATGTGCACAATAAAAGTGAGGAATTGTGTTGTTCTACTTCATGTCAACATGTTACTGTGCTTTTCTGCAACTTCTGCAAAAAAAAAAAAAAAAAATCTCCTTCTTCTTCAGTTCTGCAGCTGGTGAAATCGCAGAAAATGCATGCCAAACTTGTCATTTTGCTGGAGACAGAAAAGGAGAAGATTTTGCGTAAAGAGTTTGTATTTGAAGACACAAAGGTATTAATTTAAACATGTTCCATCAGATATCTGCTGGTAGGGCTGCAGCTCATTTCATATTCACAAAGATTATTTTTGGAAAATGTTATCACATCGGGCAGCACAGTGGCTTAGTGGTTAGCACTGTTGCCTCACAGCGAGAAGGTCGTGGGTTCAATTCCCGTGGTCTTTCTGTGTGGAGTTTGCATGTTCTCCCCGTGTTTGCGTGGGTTTCCTCCGGGTGCTCCGGTTTCCTCCCACATCCGAAGACATGTGGGTTAGGTGGATTGGAGTCTTTAAATTGTCTGTAGGTGTGTGTGTGGGTGTGTCTGTGTTTGTTTGTCTGTTTGTGGCCCTGTGACAGACTGGCATCCTGTCCTGGGTGTACCTCGCCTCGCGCTCTATGACTGCTGGGATAGGCTCCAGCCCCCCGCGACCCTTAATTGGACTAAACGGTTGAAGACGAATGAATGAATGTTATCACAATCACAAACACACAAAATGATGTAAGAGCTTGACTCTTGTGGAATATGTGAATATATATTTGTTTGTTTGTTTTTCTCCAGAAGAGAGAAGGATTTTGTCAGCTGCTTCAGCAAATGAAGAACAAACACTCCGAAAAGCCCGAGCCGGATATGATCACTGTGTTTCTTGGAACTTGGAATATGGGTAATAATGATAGTGTTACTTATCTCAAATGTTAAGACTTTGTGGCAATACGTTTGTTGTTGTTTTTTTTTAGCTCATTAGATCTGAAAGAAAATAATGAATATGTGGTCACAGTGGAGACTCAACTTATAGAGGGTGAATATATCCAAATCTGGGGTATGGTTTTGGAGCTAGACCTCAACACTCAGGCACCTGTATTTGTGGATCACTCACAGAGAAACGTGCCACATAGCCAAGATATCATGGTTAACATTCAATCACAGTGCAACTCTTCATCTTAGGGCCCTGTCCCACTGGGGAGAGGATTAATTGCGCATGAATTGAGTACACAAATTACAGGCATTCATTGTCGTGCGCAACAAAAATGGTAAAAAATGACAAATGTCCCAGTATGAATTACGGATATATTAATAATATATAGCGAATATATGATGAACAATTATGGTTGTATAACGCATGTAGTGAGGAAACGGATCCAATGAATTGCGATTATCAAGGCAGTATTACGAGTGTATTTTTAACGCAGTGCGCATGTGTTGCGCGTGCACTGCATCTGCATTGTGGTCATAAAAGAAGTGCACTCAGGGCGTCGGCATCACTATTCACACCAACAATACAATAATTGTTAAAGTGCACTGACACGAGCCTGCCTTTTACTCTCCATCACGACACATCACAACACAGGTCGTGATGTGTCGTGATGGAGAGTAAACTCGTCTTTAAGGGGTGCAGACAGGACGCCAGAGGGGTGCTGGTGCGTGTTATTATGCAGAGAATTTTGAAATCTTTCACGCACAAATGTTGTGCTATGTGGCGCGATCTAATCTCCAACACATCGTGCAGCTCAAGTGAAGTAAACAAGCAGTAAACAAAGCGAGTGGTGATGTCAGCGAATCGCATCAGAGCGCAGCTCATCTGAAGGATTATAACAAGTTAAATCTGTTAGAAACATAAAAATAAATGCTTTAACAGCTGCACACAAGAAGGAAAAAACACGCAACTGTTTTATCAAGCCTTGACAATGTAAACAAGTCAAATAATTACCTTTTTAGACGGCTCAAAATGCTTTCTGCAGCTTCCTCTGTGATTCAGGAGGTGATTAGAGCTGTTTTCAACAGCCAATTTGCAGAATAAAATGATTAATCTGCCACAAAATAATTATTTTATATACGCAGCGTCCAGTGCAGAGCACGTGGCAGCCGGTAAAACAAAGAACAGCGTCCAGCTGTGAACACAGCGCATCTGATTTGCATCCGCTGCAAATCAGATGCAAAGCAGATGTAACAAAAATGCTTTATTCGTGGCCAATCTGTATGCAGTCACTACAACTTCTTTTAGTTCATGATGTGGACATGAAATATCCATTGTACACACTGTCCCTGTCCGCTGCCAAGCTGCAAATCCCTGTCAGTTGCGGATATCAGCAGATGACGGCGAATATACAGCACATAGATTGAGTATGTATTGTGTATGTATTGAGTATGTATGGAGTATGTAAGGCGGATGTCATCCGCATCCAAAATTTTGTGAGGCTCAAAAATCCTGGAAATGGAAAAACGTGTCTCTGCGGATAACTACGGACGTGTGTGGGTGTCGGCCAACTCATACAAGCATGTTTCACGCATATTGCGGATGTTAGGCGAATATGAGCCAATTTTGTGCGCAAATCAATACACAAATCCTCCTAAACGCCACTGGGACTGGGCTCTTAGATCACACCTGGGAGTCAGAACCCTTTTTAAAGTTGGGGGAGCAATATTGAGTTGGGGAGTCTGTGGGACCAAATTGCACTGTTTTCTAGAAAAATGCAATTTGGTGCATTCCTGTGCATTTTAACAGACATATACCCCAATGTTAACTTGACTACAAATTAGGGTTAGGGTTAGCAATACAAGAACTATAGTCACAGAAAAATATCTAATTTAACACAACTTTCCAAAATAAGTAATTAAATAAAGGTAAATGTAATAATTGGCTTATCAGTGTGTAATTCCCTTTGTGAAGGAAAAAAATACATCATACAATATTCTACAATCAATCAAAACATTAAAGAGAACAGATTACCCATCTTATAGTCAGTGTCATTCAGTATCAATATTAATAACAAACAGGCTTTTGGAATATTACTTCCTTAACCTATATCTTGTAGGTTAAGGAATTACTGTACTGTCTTATAAGGTAATATAAAATTATGTCATACTAAAAATGACATATTTCATAACCCTGTATTTGAAAGAAGGTAATTCCTGTTATTTCTTAACAATATTAGACTGAATAAATCAATGCAATATATTTTTTTGTTAAAACAAAAAAAAGGAAAAAGGTTCATTCATATTATATACTCTCTACATACATACCATAATAGACTTATTCTGTGTACTTTGTAATTCTCTGTATTATTGTATAGTTTGTATAGTCATCTTCTATCTGTCCCTCAACTACAAAGATACACCATTTATTAGAAAACCCCAATATTAGCTCAACAACAACAACAAAACAAATACACAAAACAGGAAAAAAAAAATGTTGTAAAGATTCAATTACATTTTAGTTAAATCATTTGCTTGTAAAATGGCTCCATAAGGTCACCTTTACTAACATACTCATTATTGCTTGGACAAGATGAGGAACCAACACCTGGACCAGCACCTGCTGCTTTGTCTGAAACTAAAGGCCATGGGGTTCATAATGTTAATATTACATTCTGATAATACATTTTTTTTAAACTGTAAAACGTTTAACCTATTTGTGTGTGTGCATGAGTTTTTGTAGGCAGGTGTGTGTGCAACTGGACTGTGGTCATATTATATCCCACGGAAAATAGGCAGGCTAATGCATGCATTTTCTGTCCTTGTAATAAAACAGAGTTTTCCAAATCTACGCTTATATAATGAAAGAAACAGCGCTAAATGCACGCAGTTATTTTTAGCATTTGGGTAATTAATTTGCCATAAATGCACTAACTGCTGTCTCAAAGTGCTCATGTGCAAGAAATAGCTTGATCTTTGCCAACCGCCTAAGATGATAAAACTCCTGGCGACCCCTATATGTTATTGGAATTGAATAACAGTTTTACTGTGTTGGTTTCTCATAATTTTGACCATTTCCAGCCCTAGGAGGTAAAAATCTGTAGGCCATTTCCCCAATGCTCTCACTGAGAATTCCACAATCTTCATATTTCCCATGCAATCAATACCCCAGCTTAATAGAAGATAGTCCAGCTTGGGACTCCGACGAGGGTGGTCACATCTCCTCCACTCTCCCTTATCTCTGTTTTCTGCTTTAACCTTCAAGTCCCTACTTCACCAGATTGTGAATTCCTCAAATTATATTGGATTCTGGATCTATTGGACTACTATTGGATTAACCATGGAATTGATCAGCTGGTCTCTGAATGCTATTGACACCATTTTTTCTACAAGGAGGTCAGGACCGGGGATCCTACCTGCCCAGATGGAACGTATCCTCCGGGCTATGTTATCGACTCCTGGAGTTCCTGGCGTGTGGCATGTTTGGCGCCTTTCTCCGTTGAGGACGTGGAGGATTTATTAATTTTTGGTCTTATGCTAGCAGGGCTGGTACTTTTTGGCTTATGTGCTGCCCTGATCTACTGGAAAATTGGCAAGATGGCAGCATCAAGAAGCACGGCTCCTCGCTTGTCCATCATGATTAATGAGGCTGGCAAGGCAGTACATTCTCAGACTGCGATGACCCTTGACCTCAGGCACAAATTGGATGACATCTTGGAGCAGATGCGTGCCTTGCAGTTGAAGATTTCAGAGGCAGGTGAATATTTTTAATCCATAATTGGGAATATTCTTAATTCCTAATTGGGATTTGGTTGTTCAAGTGGAACTGTTAAAAAGTGTTTTTCACTGCTCAAACCACAACACTACAGGCTTATCAAGCCTGAAGGTCAAACTGCCCGACTGTTTTCCCTCCAGAGGAATTTCTTCAGCCTGGGGATCATTTGGCTATATCAACTCACAAAGACAATAAACTGCTTTTCACAGGACTGAAGCATGCTCCATCCCCCCCCCACCCCCACCCCTCCCATCCCCCATCAACACTCCCCACACCGGTGCCTGCTCACGTCACTCCTTTCCCCTTCTGCGGGGGTGGTGCAGTTTTAGCTGCAGCCCCCGTTACTCCCCTCAAGCTGACGGTGGCACATCTCAGGGTTGCTGTGTGACCTTCACCCACTTGCCTCAATTCGGATAACGGACTTCTTCAAACTTAGTGCACATAAACAATGTCAAATGTGTACGTGCTGTCCTTAATTCTGATGTGTGCCATTATTACGGTAAACAAGTAATAATTGTGGACTAATTGCTGTCTGAGGTAACTGGAGTGTAAACATAATGTCTCCACTGTGAGATCAATAAAGTATATCTCATTACACTATGGGTTTGCAGTGAGCAACTTTCTCATTTGCCATAACAATGTATCATGGAATTAGATCAAGGATCACAACAGAACTGGCCTTTGTGGACACCAAGTCAAGAAACTGGCTGGTTGGTAGCAACTGGCCAGCTCTGCCTTATTAGCAAGGTCATAAATCCTACAGGTGTTGTATAGTAACAAGTGATTAGGTAATTTTTGTTTTTGTTTTTTTTGTGTGTGTGTGTTTTTTAATGGGAAAGGTGAATAACGGTGGATACCTGTGCCATGCCCAGGTGCTACCAGAAGTTCATGTAGATCCCTGTAAATGACTTGTGCTGACTTTGTGGGTACAATTAAAGACTTCATAGCATAACAGCTTCTCCACAAACCCACAGGAAATGCCAGCCCTCCTCACGACATCAAGTCCTGGTTTCAATGTAAAGGTCAAGGCAAGACAAGTGACGACACTGCAGATCAAATCCCACATGACATTTATGTCATCGGGACACAGGAGGATCCATTAGGAGAGAGAGAGTGGACAGAAACAGTGAAAGGTGTCCTGAGGAACATCACGAATATCAGCTTTAAACAAGTAAGTTCCGTGTCAGGGTTCAGCGAGCTTTAAAACATCTAAAACACTCAGCCACATTTCCACAACATCCACAAAAACTGGGAGGATGCAGTAAGAACCTGTACAGCCAATTAGAAATGCAGTAGAAACCGTTAAAAGTGAGGTGTATTCTCCATAAACGTGGAGGGCATATTCAATCTCTGAACATGTTCAAAAAATAGACGAGGACATGGTCAGGATGCAGTATGACCTAAATAAGGTTGCAGTAACAACTGCACTGGCATAACAACATAATTAAACCATTGATATAGTACATGTGTGAGTCAGACAGACTCCCCCAGCGGCAGGCTGTTGGCTGCTTTGCAAGTGAAATGTACCAGTCCATGGTGCTGAAACAACAACGACAGACAAAAAATAAATAAATAACCCCTTCACCTCCACAAATAAATCAAGGTTCACTTTAAAGCATGCGCCGTTGCACATCCGGCGCATACTTGAGTGGGGAGTTAATTAATTTAAAAGTAATTAGAGAGTAATTTTGGCAGGAAAGCTGTTTTTCTGACTGTATTTTATTGTTGAACCTATAAGGGGTGATTGAGACATTTTGAGCCTGACCCACAAAAGTAGGATGTGGTTCTCCATCTTTTGCTGCCATCATTTCTTAACATTGCACCCAGTAAGTTAAAACGTCACACTTTCTGGAGAAACGTTGTTCTGAGTCAAGCTCAAAACTTCTCAGTCACCCCTCATACATGTGGTCACAAGAAATCTTGGAGAATGAATGGAAATGTGCGGCATGTGGAGCAGTACTGATAAGGATGGGACAGACGCAGTGAGAATGTGGAACGTGCACATACGATGTGATTTTTCATAATAAGAATGGTGTAAGAATCAGTTGCATTCGGTAAACGCTTGGTAAGAAATTAGTGGGAACGTGTGAGAACTTAACGGGGATGTAATTACGACTTCAAAATGGTACATTTCTCCATTTGAACCACATACCCGCTGGCTTCAGCAACATGTTCAGGACACAGTGCAGTTTTCATGGTGTTTGCATGAGTAGTTTTGGAGCCTTAATACATTATCTGCTGTACATCCAACATCCAGGTGGCCATCCACACACTGTGGAACACGCGTATTCTGGTTCTAGCAAAACCTGTGCACGAAAACAGGATCTCCCATGTTTTCTCAGACAGCGTGAAGACAGGAATTGCCAACACTCTGGGTAAGCAGCTCTACTTGTTCACATGCCATGTTTGTGACATAAAAGAAATGACTTGTGAAAAATAGTTATTTCTACCTGGTTCTTTTTATGTAAAATTCTGCCCTTACCAAAAACCAAACCATTGTATTCCTCATTTTGAGTTTATTCAAGGTCATGTTAGAAACCAGGCCTGGGACCCTCACAGACAGTGTCCATCTTTTGAAAGGCCCCCTAAATGAGTCATACAACACTTTTTATACGTTGTGGGTGTTAACATGGGTGTGGTTTAGTCTCACATTTCTAATGTTACTGGCTCTCACCAACAGGGGGAGCTCTCCCTGTATCAGAAACTTGGACAGATGATAGAGTAAAACTTAACATATTTCTCAGAACTTCCAAACAAATAACACAAATACTTAATAGCTAACATAAAACAAAGAGTTAGCACAGATATTATCTAACAATATCCATCTGTACTCACAGTGATGTTTCTTTTGCAGGAAACAAAGGAGCCGTTGGCGTGTCTTTCATGTTTAATGGTACGTCCTTTGGCTTTGTCAACAGTCACTTGACCTCTGGAAGTGAGAAGAAGCTCAGGTGAGGACTCAGCCTGCAATTTTAGTTACACACAGGCTAACCTGGTTACTCTAGGACAGGGGTGGCCAAGTTCGGTCCTCGAGAGCCACCTTCCTGACACTCTTAGTTGTCTCCCTGCTCCAACACACCTGAGTCCAATGAAAGGCTCATTAAAAGTCTGCTAACAAGTCTTTCATTGGATTCAGGTGTGTTGGAGCAGGGAGACAACTAAGAGTGTCAGGAAGGTGGCTCTCGAGGACCGAACTTGGCCACCCCTGGTATAGGAGTAACACAAATTAAGGTGTGTTCACAATGAAGCCCAAACCATACAAGAAATCTCATTACAGAGCAGCTTCAGGCTTTGTCCCCCAGACATTAAAAAATACACACACACACACACACACACACACAGTTCAGTGACATGTTCAAGTCCAAGTTCAGGTCGGTGACAAACACTGTAAAAATGAAACACATGTAGGCCAGATAAACACAATGTCATGGTTTTGGCCTGATCAGGGCGTTGAGCCCATTTTGCCCCCTTTCTGTTGTTCTTTTCAGCTTTGATTTATTAGTATTTATTGTCATCATGATTTATTCTGTTATGTTTTACGTGTCACTTTGTTTTCTCTGTTACTACTTACTTTTGCTCTAATTCTCTGCAGTCAGTTGTGTTTACAATCATTGTTCATTTGGTTCTCGCTTGGTTATTTTTCTATTTGTGTTGCTGTAGTATGTATGCTCCATGTTTCCTGATTTGTTCTCATAATTGTTCTTGTCTTAGTTATGTGATATTCTGTTTTCTCCTGTTCATTATCCCGCTATTCCTCACATCCAGCTTATTATGTTCACATCAGTGCACCTGCCCCATGTCTTTGTCTCTCACCTTGTTTATGGCTGCTTTGTGTTTTCGTTCACTCCCGCTCTTGCACCAGCTCACGTGTCTTTGTGTATTACATCACTTCAGTTTGTGCACTCCCCTCCTCACAATCCTGACTGCTAGCCACGCCCCCTTCCCCGATTGTGTACCTCGTTGACACTCACCTGTCCCTTGTTTCACACTAGTCCACATGCATTTAAACCGCACAGTCCTTCACTTTCCCACCAGATTGTTGTCTCATACACTTTCCAGCGCCATTCACAGTCCTGATTTTGTCTTGCCGTGTTACAAATCCTGCTCTGTTGTTCGACCGTGCCTCTTGCCTCTTGCCTCTTGCCTCCTTCCAGATGTCATTGTTAGCTCGTGCCTCAGAACCCTGCTCATTTGTGACTGCATCTCAGCCTGACCCTGCTTGTACCTCTGCCGCGCTGACTGATTACATGTGTACCAAACCTGATGCTGGAATAAAGACCATAATTTCCTCCTCACATAAGTCTAGTCTGGGAGTCTATATTGCAGGTCCAGCTGCTCCTGCTGATGGGCTGCTGCCCGCCCTGACACATAAACACAACAACTTTACTCAAGCACTCGATTTAATAAAACCACAGCACAATTTTGTAAACTGACAGTTCAATTTCATAAAACAAGAGTGTGATTAAGTAAAGCGAGCACGTGATTTTGTAAAATGAGTTCACAATTTAGGAAAATGTACGATATAATAAAATGAGTGCACCATTTTAGACTAGATTAGATTTATTGGTCCCCATGGGGAAATTTGTCTTCACTGACTGTACAATACATTGTAAATAACAGACGAACAGCACAGTAGACAGAACAGCACATCAGAGGACAGACAGCAACAATATCACAGTACAGCATCACAAGATACACAGCACAGACATCTACAGTAACGCTGACAGCAACAGTGGCAAGCAACAGTACAATGGCAGATTTACTGCACACTCATTTACTAAAATGAGTGTGCAGTTTAATAAAACAAGTGCACGATTTACTTAAGTGAGTACGCAATTTAGTAAAATGAGTGCACAATGTACTTAACTGAGTGCACGATTTAGTAAAGTGAGCACACAGTTTTGTAAAACGAGTCCACAATTTAGGAAAATGAGCGTGCAATTTAATAAAACAAGTGCATGATTTACTTAAATGAGTGCACGATTTAGTAAAATGAGTGCTCGATTTAGCAAAGTGAGTGTTTTCTTAACCCCCCCCCCCCCCAAAAAAAAAACATGACCCATGACCCCCTCGGGGGCTCCATAGATATCATATTCCAACTTAAAAGTATGTCTCAAACTGTTTCCAAACACCAAACTCTGACAGATAGTGGCATGTTTGTATGTTTTCATTAACTCACATTGTAAGCAAATCTAAAAATTTGAATTTGAATCACCTGTTTTGTGTACGGTTGGCCATTTTACAATCGATCAGATTGTATTTGGTAACATGCTGTTGCCATGGTAAGCAGATATTGGTTTTGGACATTTGGAAAGTTAGGTGATCTGCAATATTTGTTTATTTATTTGTTTTTAATTGATTAAGTGGTCCTTGGTCTGAGAAAGTTTGGGAAACAATTCAGTCATGATTGAAATTGTCCCCTGTATTGTTGTTCTTTTAAAAATGTCCTAGATCCTCCTCAAAATGTAAAGATATGGATTCAAATAATGATTTATTTTTTTGTGTAAATTCATCAAAATTTGCAAACTTCCCTCAACAGTCCTCTGCTTATTCATTAAAATTAAATGTAAATATAAAGGTTTGTAAGTCATACATAGTGTATTATTTTAAAGGATACTAACTGTTACTGTCTTTTCAGACGTAATCATAATTATATCAACATCCTGCGGTTTCTGAACTTGGGAGACAAGAAGCTGAATCCATTTGACATTACGCATCGGTTCACACACCTCTTCTGGCTGGGAGATTTGAACTACAGGATTGAATTCCCTTCCACAGTAAGTTATAAAAATATAATTATGAACCAGTTTGCAAGGTGTATGCTTGGTATGAAACTTTAATGCTCAATGATAATAAATCTCAGTAAGTGCATGTTAAGTAGGAAAAATATGACGTGTTAGGATTTATGTTGCATTATTTCTCGATCGATCGATAGATAGATAGATAGATAGATAGATAGATAGATAGATAGATAGATAGATAGATAGATAGATAGATAGATAGATAGATAGATAGATAGATAGATAGATAGATAGATAGATAGATAGATAGATAGATAGATAGATAGATAGATAGATAGATAGATAGATAGATAGATAGATATAAAAAGAGATAGAGATAGGTATAGATAGAGATATAGAGATAGTTATAGATATATATATATATATAGAGAGAGAGAGAGAGAGAGAGAGAGAGAGAGAGAGAGAGAGAGAGAGAGAGAGAGAGAGAGAGAGAGAGAGATACAATGAAGAAAATAAGTATTTGACCACCCTGCGGTTTTGCAAGTTCTCCCACTTAGAAATCATGGAGGGGTCTGAAATTTTGATCTTAGGTGCATGTCCACTGTGAGAGACACAATCTAAAAAAATAAAAAATCCGGAAATCACAAAGTATGCTTTTTTACTAATTTATCTGTATGTTACTGCTGCAAATAAGTATTTGAACACCTGTGAAAATCAATGTTAATATTTGGTACAGTAGCCTTTGTTTGCAATTACAGAGGTCAAATGTTTTCCTGTAGTTTTTCAGCAGGTTTGCACACACTGCAGCAGGGATTTTGGTCCACTCCTCCATACAGATCTTCTCTAGATCTTTCAGATTTGGAGTTTTTCTATTGAGTTCAGGTCTAGAGACTGGCCAGGCCACTCCAGGACCTTGAAATGCTTCTTATGGAGCCCCTCCTTAGTTGCCCTGGTTATGTGTTTGGGGTCATTGTCATGCTGGAAGACCCAGCCATGACCCATCTTCAATGCTCTTACTAAGGGAAGGAGGTTGTTTGCCAAAATTTCGCAATACATGACCCCATCCATCCTCCCTTCAATACGGTGCAGTTGTCCTGTCCCCTTTGCAGAAGAGCACCCCCAGAGTATGATGTTTCCACCCCCATGCTTCACGGTTGGGATGGTTTTCTTGGGGTTGTTCTCATCCTCTAAACATGGTAAGTGGAATTGATTCCAAAACGCTCTATTCTGGTCTCATCTGACCACATGACTTTCTCCCATGCCTCCTCTGGATCATCCAGATGGTCACTGGTGAACTTCAAATGGGCCTGGACATGTGCGGCTTGAGCAGGGGGACCTTGCTGCCCTGCAGGATTTTAAACCATGACAGCATCATGTGTTACTAATGTAATCTTTGTGACTGTGGTCCCAGCTCTCTTCAGGTCATTGACCAGGTCCTCCTGTGTAGTTCTGAGCTTTCTCAGAATCATCCTTACCCCATAAACTCAGATCTTGCATGGAATCCCAGACCGAGGGAGATTGACAGTCATCTTGTGTTTCTTCCACTTTCTAATAAATAATCATAACAGTTGTTGTATTCTACCAAGCTGCTTGTCTGTTATCCTGTAGTCCATCTCAACCTTGTGCAGGTCTTCAATTTTGTCCCTGGTGTCCTTAGACAGCTCTTTGGTCTTGGCTATGGTGGACAGGTTGGAGTGTGATTGATTGGGTGTGTGAACAGGTGTCTTTTATACAGGTAACAAGTTGAAACAGGTGCAATTAATACAGGTAAAGAGTGCAGAATAAGAGGGCTTCTTAAAGAAAAATTAACAGGTCTGTGACAGCCAGAATTCTTGCTAGTTGGTAGGTGTTCAAATACTTATTTGAAGCAGTAACACAAAAATAAATGATTAAAAAATAATACATTGTGATTTCCAGATTTTTTTTTTTTTAGATTATGTCTAAATTCCTCTATTTATGAATTAGATAGATAAATAGGAGGATTATTTCCTCTAGGGTGGACTATTGTAATTCATTATTATCAGGTTGTCCTAAAAGTTCCCTGAAAAGCCTTCAGTTAATTCAAAATGCTGCAGCTAGAGTACTAACGGGGACTAGAAGGAGAGAGCATATTTCACCCATACTGGCCTCTCTTCATTGGCTTCCTGTTAATTCTAGAATAGAATTTAAAATTCTTCTTCTTACTTATAAGGTTTTGAATAATCAGGTCCCATCTTATCTTAGGGACCTCATAGTACCATATCACCCCAATAGAGCGCTTCGCTCTCAGACTGCAGGCTTACTTGTAGTTCCTAGGGTTTGTAAGAGTAGAATGGGAGGCAGAGCCTTCAGCTTTCAGGCTCCTCTCCTGTGGAACCAGCTCCCAATTCAGATCAGGGAGACAGACACCCTCTCTACTTTTAAGATTAGGCTTAAAACTTTCCTTTTTGCTAAAGCTTATAGTTAGGGCTGGATCAGGTGACCCTGAACCATCCCTTAGTTATGCTGCTATAGACTTAGACTGCTGGGGGGTTCCCATGATGCACTGAGTGTTTCTTTCTCTTTTTGCTTTGTATGCACCACTTTGCATTTAATCATTAGTGATTGATCTCTGCTCCCCTCCACAGCATGTCTTTTTCCTGGTTCTCTCCCTCAGCCCCAACCAGTCCCAGCAGAAGACTGCCCCTCCCTAATCCTGGTTCTGCTGGAGGTTTCTTCCTGTTAAAAGGGAGTTTTTCCTTCCCACTGTCGCCAAGTGCTTGCTCACAGGGGGTCGTTTTGACCGTTGGGGTTTTTTACGTAATTATTGTATGGCCTTGCCTTACAATATAAAGCGCCTTGGGGCAACTGTTTGTTGTGATTTGGCGCTATATAAATAAAATTGATTGATTGATTGATTGATGTCTCTCACAGCGGATATGCACCTAAGCTGAAAATTTCAAACCCCTCCATGATTTCTAAGTGGGAGAACTTGCAAAACCACAGGGTGCTCAAATACTTATTTTCCTCACTGTAGATAGATAGATAGATAGATAGATAGATAGATAGATAGATAGATAGATAGATAGATAGATAGATAGATAGATAGATAGATAGATAGATAGATAGATAGATAGATAGATAGATAGATATAGAGATAGATAGAGATAGATAGAGATAGATTTAGAGATAGATGGCGATATAGATATAGAGATAGATATAGAGATAGATATAGAGATCAATAGAGATACAGAGATAGATATAGACAAATATAGAGATAGAGAGAGATAGATATAGAGATCGATAGAGATAGAGAGAGAGAGAGAGAGAGAGAGAGAGAGAGAGAGAGAGAGAGAGAATGATAGTTAGAGATAGATAGATAGATAGATAGATAGATAGATAGATAGATAGATAGATAGATAGATAGATAGATAGATAGATAGATAGATAGATAGATAGATAGATAGATAGATAGATAGATATAGACAAATATAGAGATATATAGAGATATATAGAGATAGATAGATAGATAGATATAGATATAGAGATAGATATTGATAGATATAGACAAATATAGAGATAGATAGATAGATAGATAGAGAGAGAGAGAGAGAGAGAGAGAGAGAGAGAGAGAGAGATAGATAGATAGATAGATAGATAGATAGATAGATAGATAGATAGATAGATAGATAGATAGATAGATAGATAGAGCAGTGTTATTTGGAAGAATAATAGTTACATTGCACAAAATCAGTTTTAAGCTGTTAAACAGTTTAAAAATGGGCACAGGTTTAATTTTTCATGTCTTCAGCATCTTCAAATCTACACCTGTGCTCTGTAAGCCAAAACCACTGAGTTACTCAGCCACACAGGTTGTTGAGGACACATGGACTGTTTGGCCACTTAAACCCACAGGCTCTGCGTGCGGCTGTAGTGAGAAGCAGTTCTTTCGTTTTCAAGTTTTTTCACGCCTGTCGGTTGCGTCATTCGCCTGTGGGCAGGCTTTGAGTGAGCACTGGTTCACCCCCCTCATCGGATTTTTATTGTTTAGGAATGGCGGAGCAACTGTCGCTTTGTTCCATGAAAATTATTTCAGAAACTCTGCCAGACAGCCAGATTGGAAACTATCTGGAAGATTCAGATGGCTTTCGGTGAAGATTCTATCGGTATCACACGGATTAAGGACCATTAAAACTGGATTAAAAACGGCCCACGGCGGCAGAGGGCGCACCGCGCCCCGAGCGGCCATCGACAGGCTGGAACGAGCAGATCACTTCCAAATTTAAGGCTCTGTTGATGCAGGACATCGTGTGACTAGCAGAGAAGTTTCACAAGAGGTTGGGATCAGGACTTTATCGGCACATTCCACTGTTAAAGGAGATTCTGTAATGAAAGACATGCGGACGGATTCGCGCATTGAGACACAGCCGCTCATGGCGTGGGACAAACAACACCTCCGTGTTGGAAGTCTCACAGGACAAGTTGGAACATGCCCAGCTGTTAAACAATTTCTCGGATACTCACTCGACTGAAAAGCCACCGAAAGCTGTCTGAATCTTCTGAATGGTTTCCAACACGGAGGTGTTTTTTTGTTGAGCACGTCACCTCCGTGCCGACGTGTGAAATCCTCTGCACGTCTTTCATTACAAAATCTCCTGTAACAGTGGAATGTGCCGCAAAAGTGCTATGTCCAGCTCTCTTGCCATTTCTGTGGTAGTCACACGATGTCCCGGATAAACACAGCGTTCAGTTTAGAAATGATCTGGTCGTTCCAGCCTGTCGATGGCCGCTCGGTGCGCCGCGTGCCCTCCACCGCTGTGGGTCGTCTTTAAAAAGGTTTTAACACTCCTTAATCCATGTGACGCCGACAGAATCTCCACCAAAATCCATCTGAATCTTTCGAATGGTTTCCAACTGGCTGTCTCTAACAGTTTCTGAAAAAAAATTCGTGGAGCAAAGCGGCAGCCTCTCAGCCATTTCACTGACAATAAAAATCCGACGAGGGGGGTGGACCAGTGCTCACTCAAAGCCTGCCCATAGGCGAATGACGCAACCGACAGGCGTGAAAAAACTCACGCATGTGCACGAAGGAGAATCTTCGCCCGCTCAGCCGTGCAGCTCTGCGGCGGACTACGAGTCCCAAGCCAGTGCGCGCAGCACTGCTGAACACCCGCTCAATCATGAACAAGACGTTTGTCTTAAATTACTTAATTTCCTCCCAGAAATTGGATCTGTTCATGCTCACGGAGACCTGGCTAAAGCCAGGTGACAACAGTGCTTTCTTTGAGCTCCTCCCCTCTGGTTACTCTTTCCTGAGTACGCCCCGTACAACGAGCCGTGGAGGCGGGCTTGCCACTGTGTACAAACAGAGCATCAGCTGTTGGCCCATTCCCTCTAAAGTCTACAGTAGTTTTGAAGTGCAATAATTTCTGCTTCAACTGTCACGTCCCATACTGGGTGCTGTAGTTTATCGTCCTCCCAAATACAACAAGGATTTCATCTCTGAAATGTCAGATTTTCTCTCAGAAATAATACCAATTTATGACAGTTTTTTCATTTGTGGGGATTTTAACATTCATGTCTGTTGTCCTTCCAGTCAGCTGACAAATGAGTTTAAAAGCCTTTTGGCCTCTTTAGATCTGACTCAGTTTGTAAATGCTCCCACACATCAGCGCGGCCATACATTGGACCTAGTTATCTCCTACGGTCTCCCATTGTCTGTCTCTGAAATATGTGACACCTGTATCTCTGACCATTTCCCCATTATATTTAATTCCACTGTCTGTCCCCCAGCAACTAAAACACTTGCCCCTGCCTATGGCCGCCGTACCATCACTTCAGACACAGTTAAAAAATTCATTGCAGCCTTTGTGAACATATACATGTTGAACCAACTTCCCAATCCCCGGACGAATTCCTTGCCTCATTCTATTCCACCTGTTCTGGAATTCTGGACACCATTGCGCCTGTCAAATTTAAATCCACCAAACCTACACCAGACCCCTGGTTGAATGACACCACCCGGGTTCTGCGGAGGCGTTGTAGGCAGGCTGAACGCAGGTGGAAAAAAGACAGACTGCATGTATCACTGGAGATGCTTAGGGACTCCTTCTCTGATTACCAACATGCAGTAAAGGAGGCAAAGTGCAAATATCTTTCCAACATAATCTCTACCAGCTGCAACTGTCCCCGTGCATTATTCAATACAATTCAATCAGTCGTAAATCCTACAGATAAAAATTTCAATAACTCAACCACGTCAACTTGTGAAGACTTTCTTCAATTCTTCGTGGACAAAGTGGCATCTGTCAGACAAAGTATAAAACCAAACCACCATATCCCTACTTTGTCAAGCTCACCTCCCTCTGTTGTCTCCAGTTCCAGTGTCCTCAAAGAGTTTGTGCCAGTGTCTCTCTCTCAGCTCTCGGAGGTTGTTCAGAAGTTGAGACCTATCACCTGTCCCCTGGACATAATTCTACCAAAGATGCTGAAACAAATTTTTGACACAGTAGGACCAAGGCTTGTTTTATTTTTCAACAACTGCCTAAGATCTGGGACTGTTCCGGCTGTTTTCAAACAGGCTGTGGTCAGACCACTGCTTAAAAAATCAAACCTTGATCCAGGAGTACTGTCAAACTTCAGACCAGTGTCCCACTTGGCTTTTCTCTCTAAAATTCTAGAGAAGCTTGTTTTTAATCAGTTGCTGTCTTTTCTGGACCAGAATCAGATTTTTGATAAATTTCAGTCAGGTTTTCGTACACGCCACAGTACTGAGTCCGCACTGTTGAGAGTCAAAAATGACATCCTGTTGTCCCTGGACTCAAAGAGACCTGTACTGTTGGTAATGCTTGATCTCACTGCAGCATTCGATACAGTGGACCACTCCATCCTCCTGAACCGTCTAGCCCAGCAGGTGGGCTTTCAGGGTCCCGTGCTGCAGTGGTTCAAGTCCTATTTAATGGACAGGCACTTCTCTGTTTTCATCAATGGCCACTCCTCTTCTACAGCCCGACTGTCTTCTGGTGTCCCGGAAGGCTCCATTTTGGGCCCAGTTCTGTTCTCTCTTTACATGCTGCCTCTGGGTTCAATCATCTCTAGCCATAATGTGTCTTTTCATATGTACGCCGATGATCTTCAAATCTATCTACCAGTCTCACCAGATTCTCCAGATGCATTTCAGACCATCAACACCTGTATGGATGACATCAAGCACTGGCTCACACAGAATTTCCTGAGTCTAAATGAATCCAAAATGGAATTCTGTCTATTTGGCACCACAAGCCCACTTGCCGCTGTCTCAAATGGTCACTCACTTCCTCACCATAACACCGTAATCAGAAACTTGGGAGTTCACTTGGACACTGGCCTAAATCTCCATAAACAAATTGACTCTGTTGTTAAGACAAGCTTCTTTCAGCTCCGCATTCTCACAAGAGTGAAACCCATACTCAGTTGTTGTGACCTGGAGAAAGCAATCCACGCATTCATCAGCTCACGCTTGGACTACTGCAATGCTTTGTACATTGGACTCAGTCACACATCTTTACACAGATTACAACTGGTACAGAATGCTGCTGCCCGGCTCCTCACAAATTCTCGTAAACATCACCATATCACACCTGTTCTGCGCTCTCTCCACTGGCTGCCAGTGCAATACAGGATCCAATACAAACTTCTCCTGTTTGTTTTCTGCTCCATCCACAGCTTTGCACCTGCGTATCTATGTGAGATTCTGACTCTTCACCAGCCCAGCAGATTTCTACGATCTGCACAGCTCTACTTGTTGGAGCAGCCCAGGTCTTGAAGCAAACAGTGGGGTGATCGTGCTTTCGCAGTAGCAGGTCCTAAACTATGGAACTCGCTGCCCCTTGACTTGCGTGCCATCTCGGATCTGCCCCTTTTTAAAACAAAACTCAAAACGTATTTGTTTAGATGTGCTTTTAGACTTGGGAATAAAATGAATCTGTGATCCTCTTTTTAACTATATTTTAAATGCGATTTTTATATGTACAGCGCTTTGGTCAACTTAGGTTGTTGTAAGGCACTTAACAAATAAAATTTGATTGATTGATTGATTGAAGGTTCAAGCTTATCTGATGCAAGCGCACATGATTCAAATCCATATAGTTTTTGAAAAAAAATAAAAAGGTCAGATAGTTTTCTCACAGACCTCGTATATGTTACTGAGTAAAATGTAAGCAGAGATCAGTATCAATAAGATGTTATCTGTATATGTATTAATACCAAAACTAATTGACACTGATCAGTACTATTCTAAATCCTTTCAAAACCCTTCAGAGCCCTTTCTTGAGAGTAGAGTATGGTCTGGTCTACAACACAATGTGCAAGAGCATTTGGGGCACATTGAACACCTTTTTGTAATTCAAAAAACAATCTGAGGGCAAAATAGTGCACTGGTGGCAAAGAGGTTGCATTTGTCCCAGATTGAAAGGTTGGATCTAAAGAGGTTGAATTAGTGGTGGGGCAGGGTTTGGCTGGAGCCAACCCCAGCAGTCACAGGGTGAGAGGTGGGGTACACCATGGTGGACAGGACACCAGACTGTCGCAAGGCCACATATAAACAGACAAACACATTCACACTTGTATGGACGCCTATGGTCAAATTTATAGCCACCAAATCACCTACGCTGTATGTTTTAGGAAGGGAGAGAAAGCCAGAGCATCCAGAGGGAACCCTTGCAAATATGCAAACTCCATACAGAAAGGATCAGGCGGCAAGCGATCCCAGGATCTTCTTGCCATGAGGCAACCATGCTAACGACAAAGCCCCCCATGTGCTCATTATTTAAGAATTCCTACCATAGTCCTGCAAAACTTGGTCACTGGTTTAAAAAAAAAAGTCTATGAAATGTGTCACTTGTACCAGTGAGTGAGAATATCACATAGAAAAACTGGCTGCAGTTCGCGGCGCTTTCACCTCCTCAAGTTCTCTCACAATTGTGGCACGTTAAATAAAGCCCATTAACTCCTGCTCATGGACCGATCAGTAGTGAGAGGACATGTCCATGTCCAGTATAACTCCTCACAGATAGATCACCAGCGAGAGAGATCCACCGTCCATGCCTCATGGAAAGATTGCGCACGTACAATGCAACTCTACATAGGCCCGGTGTGAAAGGGGCTTACATGTGCCCGGTCGCCCATACCAAAAACCACATCTGAGAGATCACTTTCTCCACTTTCCGACCAGAGTTCCACACGAAGTTCTGTGAATCAAACTCTCAATTATGCAAATGAGGACAAAGCTGATGGTGAGTCTCCATGAACTTAATGCATCTATTTATATTTGTAACTTCATATATTAAAATGTTCAATGCAAGGTGCTGTCAGGCAGGTGTTGTCAGGTGTACGGCAATGGAAAAAAAGCCACACATGCACATGCCCACAAGAAAAATCCAGACTGAATGTGCACGGTAAAATGGTCACAGGAGACAGAGAGTGTAAAAGGATTCACATAATATTTACCTCGTTTTGTCCATGGTGCCAGCTTGTTAGTTAGTTAATGCTCATGAGTTACCATTGTCCTCGCAATCATAATCGGGGTGCAGGTTACTTTAGCAGCTGTTTCGTGACATGTGCAAGTCCAATGCATCAGATATCGCGTCAACCTGATACGTGCTTTCGGTGATAGCTCGTCCCATCTGTCTGTGTCTCCACTGCAGTGAAGAACCACCGCTCGCAGTGACAGTAAGCATGTAATGGTAGGGAACGCTAGCAAGCAAACTTTAAATTGTAATGTTAGATCCAAGGCAACATAAAAAATTTTGCAGCATTCCAATTCCAATTATACTCAGTCTTAATTGAAGATGGAGGGTCGTAGTTAAATGTTAATACTTGAGTTTGATTAATATTAATTTTATAACCAGAAATTAACCCAAATTCCTCTCGCAATTTCATGTTTGGGGAGTGTCTGTGTAGGTTGTGTTCTATTTATCAATAAATAACCTTACTTGTGTTACTCGCCTTGAGGCAACTTTGTTGTGATTCGGCGTTATGTAAATGAAAATAAATTGAAATACATAAATTGAAACTGAAATAAATCATCAGCAAATAGGCTAGTTTTTGCTCCGCGGATGTAATTTTTACCCCCTTTAAATTTCACTTCTGCCTAATCAATTGACTCTTGGGTTCTATAAACAAGGCAATGAGGAGTGGCGACCCTTATCTCGTTCCTCTTTCCAGAATGAATGAATTGGTTAAATCTCTACTGATTTTAATTCTAGCCATTGGTTTGTTGTACAGTGCTGCAAATGTGTCAATTATAGTTGTATGAAAGCCAAATTTTGATAGTACGTCATATAAAAATGACCACTTCACTGAATCAAATGCTTCCAGTCTTTGTTGTGTGATCTGTTTCATAACATGTAGTGTTTTTTTAATGTTATCTTGGGTATGTCTGTGTCTGACAAAGCCAGTCTGGTCCAAGTGTATTAATACTGGTAATATCAAATCTATTCTTTTAGATAAAATGGAGGTGAATAGTTTATAGTTATTATTTGAAGGCTTACAGGATGATAGTTCCCACACTCTAATTTATCTTTCCCTGCCTCCTTAGGTATGATAGAAATCATTACCTCCCTCCATGACCGGGGGGTGATTTGTTTTCCAAAACCCAGTTGAACGATTTTAAAAATGTTGCAATTACTACATCTTACATTGTTTTGTACCATTCTGTGGGAAAACCATCTGTCCCCAGAGACTTCCCTCCTTTCATCCTCCTGATTGCTGGTTGAATTTCTTCTTTTGTTATTACCTCCACCAAGGAGGTTATGTTTTCGGCCGCATTTGTTTGTTTGTTTGTCTGTCTTTCAGCAGGATAACTCAAAATGTTTTGAATAGATTTTGATGAAATTTTGTGGAGTGGTTGGAAATGACAAGAGGAACAAGTGATTAAATTTTAGTGGTGATCCGGATCACGATCTGGATCCTGACGCTAACGCGATAGCATGTCTATGGCATCTTCAATGTTAAAAGTTAGCATTAAGCAGTTGCAGCTGTCATCACGTTCAGGTGCATTTGTTTTCAAATTGTAATACTTCTTAAATTTATTATCTCCGCCAAGGAGGTTATGTTTTTGGTGACGTTTGTTTGTTTGTCTGTCTGTTTGTCAGCAGGATAACTCAAAACGTTTTGAACGGATTTTGATGAAATTTTGTGGAGTGGTTGGAAATGACAAGAGGAACGAGTGATTAAATTTTAGTGGTGATCCAGATCACGATCCGGATCCAGGAATTTTTTAAAGGATTCTTCACCATTGCGGGATGGGGGGAATTTTGACATTCTAGTTTCTAACTCCACAAAAACAAGGCAGAAAGGCTTGAAAAAAATTAGCGTGTAACATAGTCAAATGTTCTATCAAACAACAAAGTTTGGTGATGATTTCAAAGCGCATGTTAAACAAATATGTAAGACTGCTTTTTTGCATTTACGCAATATCTCTAAAATTAGAAAGGTCTTGTCTCAGAGTGATGCTGAAAAACTAATTCATGCATTTATTTCCTCTAGGCTGGACTATTGTAATTCATTATTATCAGGTTGTCCTAAAAGTTCCCTGAAAAGCCTTCAGTTAATTCAAAATGCTGCAGCTAGAGTACTGACGGGGACTAGAAGGAGAGAGCATATCTCACCCATATTGGCCTCTCTTCATTGGCTTCCTGTTAATTCTAGAATAGAATTTAAAATTCTTCTTCTTACTTATAAGGTTTTGAATAATCAGGTCCCTTCTTATCTTAGGGACCTCATAGTACCATATCACCCCAATAGAGCGCTTCGCTCTCAGACTGCAGGCTTACTTGTAGTTCCTAGGGTTTTTAAGAGTAGAATGGGAGGCAGAGCCTTCCGCTTTCAGGCTCCTCTCCTGTGGAACCAGCTCCCAATTCAGATCAGGGAGACAGACACCCTCTCTACTTTTAAGATTAGGCTTAAAACTTTCGTTTTTGCTAAAGCTTCTAGTTAGGGCTGGATTAGGTGACCCTGAACCATCCCTTAGTTATGCTGCTATAGACTTAGACTGCTGGGGGGTTCCCATAATGCACTGAGTGTTTCTTTCTCTTTTTGCTCTGTATGCACCACTCTGCATTTAATCATTAGTGATTGATCTCTGCTCCCCTCCACAGCATGTCTTTTTCCTGGTTCTCTCCCTCAGCCCCAACCAGTCCCAGCAGAAGACTGCCCCTCCCTGAGCCTGGTTCCGCTGGAGGTTTCTTCCTGTTAAAAGGGAGTTTTTCCTTCCCACTGTCGCCAAGTGCTTGCTCACAGGGGGTCGTTTTGAACTTTGGGGTTTTTACGTAATTATTGTATGGCCTTGCCTTACAATATAAAGCGCCTTGGGGCAACTGTTTGTTGTGATTTGGTGCTATATAAATAAAATTGATTGATTGATTGATGATCGGATCCGGATTCCGGATCTGGTGATCCAGAATATGCAAAAATATAGGGAAAATAGAAAATGTGTCAGTGTGAGGTGACAAATGAAGCTAGAGATGCACAACTAACACCAAATTGTAGCTGAATCTGTACTGATTCAGTAAGGTGTCATCAGATTTGATGTAGCTTCAAATGTTATGGAGCTCGATCCAGAAGAAAACCGCCATTACCGAAAAATCGTTTTTATACAATAGCCTTTGAACTAATAAACACATAAAAGTGATTCCAAGTTCTAGTGGTATGTTTTCATGGTCAAGGATGTCAAATATAAAGGAAAGAAAAGTGTATGTATCATAGTTTTGGTTGTAACACTGAATTGTTGAATAGATCACTGTGCCAAGGAGGGACTCTCTTTAGGGTCAGTGACCCTATGGCCTTGTTTAGAGAAGTGTTTCATAAATGTTAAAAAATTCATATATTTGCAGTTTAGTTGAATAATAAATTGAATTCTGTCTCTTGTTTTTGTCTATAAGCACATGCAATATCAATATCAGTATCAGTGCTCAGATGACAGTAGCTACTGGGAAAGGTGCAAGTTGCAATAAACTGTGATGCCAAGCGCTAAGGATACATGCTATCCAGTCACAGCAGATGAAACTTTTTTTTACTACTGAGCAAACATCATTGTTAGACTTTTTAGGTTCAATGATTCCACGGCGTGTAGATGTTATTGCATCAGTGACCCCATGGCCTTGGCGGAGGTTTGCACTCTGAGTGCTTCTAGTTACGTCTGTTATTACATAAGTTTATTTGTCTGTCTGTCTGTCTGTTCGCAGGATTATGTCAAAACTGCTGCACAGATTTTGACAATTTTCATCACAAATGCATATTAGACCATGGAAGAACCCATTAAGTTTTGGAGGTGATCCGGATGTGTATTTTGGATCAAGTTTCACTTTATATAGGTTTTGAAGGATTACTCTTAGCAGTATTACATCAAAACTACGACACAGATTCTGATTAAATTTGCACCACAGATAGATATTAGGGCATGAAAGACTCCACTGAATTTTGGAGATGATCCAGATTGGCAGACGTCAGATTATATTAGATATTAATCCATGATCTTTGGAAAACGTACCTGGGCCAAAAAGGCAACAATCTGGTTGTCGTTGCTTGTCTGTGGTTGTGAATATAATGTTTTATAGTAGTGTTGAAAGCACTGTTGAATTTTGGATTAGTGGTTAGCATTGTTGCCTCACGGCAAGAAGGCCATGGGTTCGATTCCCACCTGTGACCTTTCTGTGTGGAGTTTGCATGTTCTCCCCGTGTTTGCATGGGTTTCCTCCGGGTCCTCCGGTTTCCTCCCACATTTAAAGACATGCAGGTTAGGTGAATTGGAAACTTTATAATTGTCCAGGTCTCCCTCGCAAAACAGGTCTCGATCTCAATGGGACTAACCTGCATTAATGAAGATTAAATTAAAAATTAAAATTCTCTGGGCTAGTTTCTATTTTATTTGTTGCAGAGTTTCTTATTTTGTGTATAGTTCTGTCTGCTTGTTGTTTTCTTAACTTGCATGACAGAGGTTTCTGTGATTTTCCATCTACTTTATTGTAATGTTGCTTTGTAAAAAGGAGCTTTTTTTGAGTTTTGTGAGTATTTATTTCATCTGTTTATTTTTATTTATTTTGTAATCTTATATTTAGTGTCATCTTTGAAATACTTTCTGGATTCTCTTTAAATCCTCTTGAAATTTTTTTGAGTTTTTGTTCTCTATCAATTTTCTCTTTTATCTCCGTATTGCTTTGTGATGCGTTTAATTTGTCAGACCATCTGTTGCCTTTTTTCTTCCTTGCAGTTCTTCTGCTTGTTACTTTCACTTTCACAAATACCACTTGAGTTTTTCCATCTTCTGCTGTGGTAAGGAGAGCACATCCCCTCCTTACCACAGCAGCGCCAAACACATGCACAAAGTACATTTCAGTTCCACTAAAACACAGATGTGTGACAGAGTTTTGTTGCACATCGAACAAAAAGGTCACATACGTGACCATTTAAACATGGATACCGTATACTGACAGCCAGCTGCTAACAGTTGTTACTTTATTCTGCTTCTCTTCCCAGGAAGCAGAACAGATTGTGACAAAGATCAAACAGCAGCAGTACCAGGAACTCCTCAGTAAAGATCAGCTCAACATGGAGAGGAATGAGGGAAAAGTCTTCTTACACTTTGGTCAGATTGGACATGACATGACACACTCACATGTTGTTGTTTGTCTGTTTTGAATCAAACTCCTCCTGTATAACTACAACTTAAAACTGAGATCCAAGTTTTCTGATACTGTCTGTGTGTTTTTTTACGATTGCGTTTTAGGGCCACATTGAATTTTTTTTTTTTTTTTTTAAGACTTTGAGAATAAAGTCGTAATGTTACGAGAAAAAAAAATTGTAATATTACAAGAATAAAGTCATAATATTACGAGAATAAAGTTGCAATTTTACAAGAAAAAAATCGTAATCGTGAAAGGTAAAAAAGCTTGATTCCGGAAATGAAACACTGACAGCACACAAAACAGCCTCCGTGACTCCTCTCGTCCCTCTCCACGTCAAACGTCTATAAAATGGTTTTGTTTGTTCATAAACCCAAGTTTGTGGCAGTGTTTAGTTAACTACTTCTAAGGCTGTTTCCAAAAAAAAAAAATCCAAAAACCTTCTAAGGCTGCTTCCACATGATAGCGTTAGCCTATGTTAGCTGTGCTGATGTGTGTCAACCGGGAAGCTTGTTTTCACTCATAAAAATATGACTTTATTCTCGTAATATTACAAGTTTTTTCTCATAAAATTACGACTTTATTCTCGCAATATCACGACTTTATTCTCAAAGTCTTAAAATTACGACTGTATTCTCGTAATATTACGACTTTATTCTCAAAGTCTTAAAATTATGACTTTATTCTTGGAATATTATGACTTTATTCTTGGAATATTATGACTTTATTCTTGAAGTCAAAAAAAAATTCAATGTTCCCCTAAAACGCCATCGTACTTGTGGTACTTGTGCTATATTTAACACAAGGTCAATAAGGTATAGACACATAGTGGATGCATCGTGTGACTCATGCCAGTGATTTATTGAAGAAAGTTTTTAAAATATGTGATATTTTACAATATCTGAAATAAAAAACAACAAAGCAGTACTTAAAGTTGGAGGCAGTGCTACATACAATATATTCGTTGTCATTTTAAAGCCCCGTAGAGAAACTCATGGCTGCTTTAATCTGCCCTTGCATGTCAGTGAAAAATAGCAATGAGTTATTTCAAAGGTCAAAGATCAGGAGAGGAATTCCTGGTCAATGCAGTGAAAAAAGTTCAATTGTCCGAAATAGAAAACTGGGCTTTCTGAGCTATTTAAAGCCAAAATTTGTTCCCTGGAAGTTTGATTAGAATTTAGTTTATTGTGGCAGTTACCCTGCTAATGCTTCAATTTCTAACACCACTATTCCACAGAGTGCCATTCCTTCTCATTTCATCCCGAATAGCAAATCAGAGTGCATTTTGACGCATCACAGTAACCTTGATCCGTCTTTTGTCAGTCTTGAAAAAAACTTGATATACATAGTAGTTAAAACGATCATCGGCACCAGTTTTGAAATTGGCGTGAAATTTTCGAGCAGTTCAAAAATTTCATCCCAGTTCACCAAATTGACATCATTACGCAGTCACTGTCAGGTGTTTGTAGTCTGAAAAGCTTCAATCATTTTCAAACATCTTTGAACGGGGTAATGAGTACAGCTTGTTTGATTGTGTTTCAATCTGAAGCAAAAGCAGCATTTGTTGTGGTTCAGCTGAGAATGCAGCCGGGCGCAGTTTTACTTTCTTTTTTTGAGCGGATTGCCAATTGCCAGGTTTACACTTTATGAGCCAGCCTGATGCATGCTGGAGTGAGCTGTTTCATTATTTCATTTTCTGAATCATGGGGGATCATAATAGAATGGTACCCTGTGGAATAGGGGTGTAAGTATTTCATTTGAGTTCCCAGAAATGCCTTGTATAAAATATGCCAAAATATGCCTTGTTAACTTTCTTTGTATTGAAGATGAAGAGGAAATCACGTTCCCACCGACATATCGTTTTGAAAGAGACACACGGGAGAAGTATGCTTACACAAAGGCCAAAGCCACAGGGGTGAGTTGTGTTTTGTCACTGTCCCAAAAGTGCAACAGATAGCAGAATATTTACAGAGGAATCCTTCAAATGGTGATACAAGCACCAAATTTGGCAAAAGTACACCTTAGATATTATTCTTTTGAAAAACACCGAAGGGCCACTTGAATTTTCAATAGGCGGCTAAGTAGGGGTCAATTGAAGAATTACATAGGGGTCAAAATATAAAAATGCTCCAGTCATATTGAAAATTATACCACATTATTTGTCTGAGTGTAAAGATTCCAAAAAGGCATAGTTTGGACTATCTACTTGTATGACTGAATTCTATAGAGTTATGGGGTAAAAACAACAAGAATGGTGACAAAATTCAGTTTCAGTTTGTATAGGGGTCAAAAGTTAGAGTTGCTCCAATTTTGTTCAAAGGTGATGCGAATTATTGGTTGAGTTAATAGGGTTTCAAAAAGGAATAGTTTGCACCATGTATCATGCTTAGTTATCACGTTACCGGGTAACATATGTCACATGTCATAGAATTCAGTGGACGTCAACATTATTTGACATTTACTTTCGAGACCAAGCATTCAACACAGTCAAAGCTATTCCATTTATTAATCCAAGTAGCTCAATCAACAATTTGCACCATTTTTTACTAAAATTGGCGCAACTTTAACTTTCGACCACTGTACAAACTGAACTTGACCTTTGTCACCATTCTTAAGGTTTTTACCCCATATGAAGTATTGTTCCAGTTATTTGCTGCACTATAAAGGCAGGTACATGTTGCAGCACAAATGTCAGTTAATCTGGAACCGGTTTTAGATTTAATCTTTTGCTCAGAATTTCCATATTAAGGTATGTTATAGCACACAATGCTAGCCATGAATACAACTGTGGATCTGTAAGACTCAGGTCAAAATAGAATGATGACCTTTGTTCTGCCAATTCTCGAGCCCTAATGCCAACAAAGTCAGGCAGAATGTTCCACCCTGTAAAAGCAGGGTTCCTGTCCGTCCTCTTGCCTTGAACACACAGACCACGCTGAGTGACAAACAACAGTGACAGGCATCCTACAGTCTCACACATCCAGAGTTACTATATTCATAACTAGCGATCTGTTTTGACCTCCCTCTGACCATCCCCATGGTCAAAATAGAATGATTTATACCAAAAGGATCCTGCGGAATAGAACACTTCAAGTACCTGAATTAAAAACAGAAATCAGGATGACAAATTTCATTGCAGATATCTCAGTGGATAAGGAGTTGGCCTGCCAATATATACACCTGGATTTGAATCAAATTTTCTGTCCTTTGACAAAACACCTAATCTGCATTGCCTCAATACACCAAGCTTTTAAAATGGGTAGCAGCCTTGGCTTGGGAAGTAAATGTGAGGCATCATGGTAGACAGCCATAAATGCCTCCATGAAACTCCAAAATGACTTGATGACTTGATCAAACAAACTGACACTACAGGAACTGGAGGACAAGAGACAGAACAAAATTTTGGACCAAAACACCAGCTGAGACACCAATCTGAAAAGATACATCATAGGTATTACACTCAACAAAAATATAAAGGCAACACTTTTGGTTTTGCTCCCATTTTGTATGAGATGAACTCAAAGAGCTAAAACTTTTTCCACATACACAATATCACCATTTCCCTCAAATATTGTTCACAAACCAGTCTAAATCTGTGATAGTGAGCACTTCTCCTTTGCTGAGATAATCCATCCCACCTCACAGGTGTGCCATATCAAGATGCTGATTAGACACCATGATTAGTGCACAGCTGTGCCTTAGACTGCCCACAATAAAAGGCCACTCTGAAAGGTGCAGTTTTATCACACAGCATAATGCCACAGATGTCGCAAGATTTGAGGGAGCGTGCAATTGGCATGCTGACAGCAGGAATGTCAACCAGAGCTGTTGCTCATGTATTGAATGTTCATTTCTCTACCATAAGCCGTCTCCAAAGGCGTTTCAGAGAATTTGGCAGTACATCCAACCAGCCTCACAACCGCAGACCACGTGTAACCACACCAGCCCAGGACCTCCACATCCAGCATGTTCACCTCCAAGATCGTCTGAGACCAGCCACTCGGACAGCTGCTGAAACAATCGGTTTGCATAACCAAAGAATTTCTGCACAAACTGTCAGAAACCGTCTCAGGGAAGCTCATCTGCATGCTCGTCGTCCTCATCGGGGTCTCGACCTGACTCCAGTTCGTCGTCATAACCGACTTGAGTGGGCAAATGCTCACATTCGCTGGCATTTGGCACATTGGAGATGTGTTCTCTTCACGGATGAATCCCGGTTCACACTGTTCAGGGCAGATGGCAGACAGCGTGTGTGGCGTTGTGTGGGTGAGCGGTTTTCTGATGTCAATGTTGTGGATCGAGTGGCCCATGGTGGTGGTGGGGTTATGGTATGGGCAGGCGTCTGTTATGGACAAAGAACACAGGTGCATTTTATTGATGGCATTTTGAATGCAGAGATACCGTGACGAGATCCTGAGGCCCATTGTTGTGCCATACATCCAAGAACATCACCTCATGTTGCAGCAGGATAATGCACGGCCCCATGTTGCAAAGATCTGTACACAATTCCTGGAAGCTGAAAATGTCCCAGTTCTTGCATGGCCGACATACTCACCGGACATGTCACCCATTGAGCATGTTTGGATGCTCTGGACCAGCGTATACGACAGCGTGTACCAGTTCCTGCCAATATCCAGCAACTTCGCACAGCCATTGAAGAGGAGTGGACCAACATTAAACAGGCCACAATTGACAACCTGATCAACTCTATGCGAAGGAGATGTGTTGCACTGCATGAGGCAAATGGTGGTCACACCAGATACTGACTGGTATCCCCCCCCAATAAAACAAAACTGCACCTTTCAGAGTGGCCTTTTATTGTGGGCAGTCTAAGGCACACCTGTGCACTAATCATGGTGTCTAATCAGCATCTTGATATGGCACACCTGTGAGGTGGGATGGATTATCTCAGCAAAGGAGAAGTGCTCACTATCACAGATTTAGACTGGTTTGTGAACAATATTTGAGGGAAATGGTGATATTGTGTATGTGGAAAAAGTTTTACATCTTTGAGTTCATCTCATACAAAATGGGAGCAAAACCAAAAGTGTTGCATTTATATTTTTGTTAGCAAGAGGAGATGAAGCCCTAGTATTGCTGACAGCATTTTCAAGCTGCCAAAAGAAGGACGTGAGCTTCATGAAATGGAAGTGGTTGACTGTCATCACTAAACAGTCAACCTTCTCCTGAACAGGTGGAACAGAGGTCATCATTCTATTTTGACCATAGTGAAATATATGTATTGTCAAGACAACAAATTTCTTCATGAATACTTTTCACTCTTCAGACAAAATACAATTTGCCATCATGGTGTGATCGTGTCCTCCGGAAGTCCTACCCTCTGGTTCACGTTGTGTGCCAGTCATACGGTGAGCAAAACTCAGTGAGCAATTTAACTATTCTTTTCGCCACATTTAATCAAACTCATTTGGACACATTTCAACTTCCAGGTTGCACCAATGACATCATGACAAGTGATCACTCGCCGGTTTTTGCCACTTTTGAAGTCGGAGTGGCCTCACAGTTTGTGTCGAAGCACGGTACAGTCATCTGCACCTCACTGCAAAGCTGTTTGAGTTTGCATAAATGACAGTATGACACTTTTTTCAGATCCAACCAATGCGACTCAAGGCGGGATACAGATCATGAACTGTGTGGCCACCTTGTTGACAAAATCAAAGACCAAGTTCTTCATTGAATTTCATTCCAGCTGTTTGGAGAGTATGTTCTTTTATTCTTCTTGTTTATTTGATTGATGCTCTTGATTCTCTTCTAGTCTTGAGATGGCACATTGTAGAAAACTAATGTTTTCTATGTATCACCACAGAAACTGTTAAGACCCCAGAGGGAGAGAACACGGAGCACTCCGACGGCTCAATAAAAGTTTGGTTTGGAAACCAGGTTGAGGTAAAAACTAGATGCACTTTTCATTGAAAATATCTTTTGTGAAGAAATCAGAATATAGGTTCTGGATACCGTGACAGGTCTGGAGGAATTCAGTCGGTTAGCCCCAGTGTCAAGCAGACCAAAACCAACGAGTCCCAGTGCAAATTTGTCCTATAACCAGGCAGCCCAACTTGTTGTGAGTTGAGAAGCAGTCCAATGACCTTATGAGCTTTTTATTTTGATCATTTGGAATATTTGTTACTTAGAGTGCTTGGCAAAATTCTACTGTACTTGCATTAATGGTGAATGTCCACCAGGTGAAGATATTGCTCCATTTCAAGAACTGACCAAGTCATATACTTTTAATGTGTGGCACCCAACTCAAGATTTATCAAGTTACATCTGTCAATACACTGAAGTCCACTCGTAGGACAACCTACAGCTGTTATTTTCAGGAAATACTTGTATACTGGAGGCATAATTATGGCAAAAATCTTCTGCTTCTGGGGAGCTTGTCCTGCAGACTCCCCAACTATGGCCCTCTCAACCCCCTGCCACTTTAAGAATTGTCTTTATTTGCATTCTCACATGCCTGGTAAAAGTCCTCACCATCTCATTTAGGTCGGTCACACTTTATTTTCAGTAAATATGCTGGGAATATAATCATGGCAAAAATCTTCTGCTTATGAGACCCCCAACTATGGTCCTCTTAACCCCCTGCCATTTTAAGGATTTTCTTTATTTGCATTCTCACATGCCTGGAAAAAGAGTCCTCAAGTCCTCACCATCTTCTTCAGGTCCGTCACATTTTATTTTCAGTAAATATGCTGGAAGCATAATCATGGCAAACATCTTATGATTATGGGGGGCTTCACTGCTTTTTAAAATTTCACATAGCAAAGTAGCAAGTATACTTGCCATAGAATACCCCCAAAATAAATACTTTACCAGCAATAAAATTAGCTAGAAGTTTGTGATAAAAATAAACAGAGTTTAAAATAAGTAAATTTCAACACAAAGTAAATGTCAATTCAGTGAAAAGTTAAACAAGTATGTACCTTTAAGTTAGTACTCAGCTGGAATGTGAAGTGGTTGAACTGCTTGTGCTGATGTCATATCTGACACTTGGTCAGGTCCTGAGGCTGAGGTAAGAACCCGTCTTCAACTGGTTATATGTCAGATATCATCTGTCTTTACAGTGACGTCCAGTAGGGCCTAGTTTGTCATGGAGCTAGTTGGTGATGAGTTCAGGTGGTGAAATGGCTACTTGGTAATGGTGCAAGTTCAGGGATCATCATCCCTGATCCTCGAGATCACCTGCCCTGCATGTTTGCCACCAGACCAAAAAAGCTTTCATCACATCCCCCCCAAGTTTAGTGTTGCAACTTACAATATTGTAATATTGTAAGTTGCAATATTACTTCAACTTAAATCAATTTAACAGAAATATCACTGTAACAATGAACTGGAAATTATCCAAATAAACAGCCTAGTCTACAGGGTAGTAATAATAAGATAAAATAAGACTTTATTGATCTCACAGTGGAGAAATGGAGGCGCATGGTCTGTTACAAGCTCTTCTGGGATCTCAAACCATGTGAGTGTGCTCAGCAGCTTGTTTATCACAGCTTTGCTTCTAGTGTTGTTCAGGTTCAGTACAACCCAAATTCCAATGAAGGTGGGGTGTTGTGTAAAATGTAAATAAAAACAGAATACAATGATTTGAGTTTTAACTTGCACTTGTAGATGTAGCGACGAACTGTGTTAACTGACAATGGTTTTCTGAAGTGTACCTGAGCCCACACGGTAAGATCCTATACACAATGATGTTGGCTTTTAATGCAGTGCCACCTGAGGGATCGAAGGTCACAGACATTCAGTGTTGGTTTTCAGCCTTGTTGCTTACATGTAGAAAGTTCTCCAGATTCTCTGAATCTTCTGATTATATTATGGACTGTAGATGAAGGAATCCCTAAATTCTTTACAATTGAACATTGAGAAACATTGGTCTTAAACTGTCTTAAACTAATAATTACCTTTATTTAACCATACTAAAAAAAGACTCATTGGATGAACTAAATTCAGTTGTGTGCAGGATTTCCATCTAATAAATATTTGTAGCTCCAACTCCAAAAAAAGCACATGCATTCAAGATAATATAATTTAATTTAGTTGGGACTACATTTATTTATTAGATGGAAATCCAATCCATCCAATGAGTCAGTTTTTGAGTGCAAGTAGAATTCCATTGAGATGGAAACCTCTTTTACAAGGATGACGTGGCCAAGAAAGGCAGCAGCACATGTCATAGTGCACAGGTTAACATCAACATGAGAATGTTGGTGATAAACATATGGAGGATGTCATAACGCACTGTGAAGTTTTTGAACAGTTGTGAGCTGAATTGAGGAGCATGGTCTGTTACAAGCTCTTCTGGGATCGCAAACCATGCGCTCAGCAGCTTGTTTATCACAGCTTTGCTTCTAGTGTTGTTCAGGTTCAGTACAACCCAAATTCCAATGAAGTTGGGACGTTGTCTAAAATGTAAATAAAAACAGAATACAATGATTTGCAAATCCTCTTCAACCTAGAGTTATAACTTGCACTTGTAGATGTAGCGACGAACTGTGTTAACTGACAATGGTTTTCTGAAGTGTACCTGAGCCCACACGGTAAGATCCTTTACACAATGATGTTGGTTTTTAATGCAGTGCCACCTGAGGGATCGAAGGTCAGACATTCAATGTTGTTTTTTTTCAGCCTTGCCGCTTACGTATAGAAACTTCTCCAGATTCTCTGAATCTTCTGATTATATTATGGACTGTAGATGATGGAATTCCTAAATTCCTTACAACTGAAGGTTGAGAAATATTGTTCTTAAACTGTTTTTTTTTTCATGCAGTTGTTCACAAAGTGGTGATCCTCGCCCCATCTTTGCTTGTGAACGGCTGAGCCTTTTGGAGATGCTCCTTTTATACCCAATCATGACACTCACATGTTTCCAATTAGGTGTTCTTAGAGCATTCATCAACTTTCGCAGTCTTTTGTTGCCCTGTCCCAACTTTTTTGAAATGTGTTGCAGGCATCCATTTCAAAATGAGTAAATATTTGCACAAAAACAATAAAGTTTATCAGTTTGAACATTAAATATCTTGTCTTTGTGGTGTATTCAGTTGAATATAGGTTGAAGAGGATTTGCAAATCGTATTCTGTTTTTATTTACATTTTACACGACGTTCCAACTTCACTGGAATTGGGGTTGTATTTGTATCCATCTTGAGCAGTCATCTGTGACCACTAGGAAATTTGTTCCTTTTAGCTCACACACTGAGCAATGAGAGTCGCCAGTGGCTTATGGCCAGTCAACAGTTTGTAGCTCTCCAAACCACATAAGGAGAAATAAAATTTCTCTGATGCCCAAACTCTGGTGAGACATTCTTTCTCTAGCTGAGCACATTTCTTTCCTGCTTCACTGGGAGAGGAGATTGTCATGAGCATGTAAAAAGTGACACATCACTCAGGTATCACACCCAGAATGTCTGATCCACAGTATCTTGTTCTACTTATGGCGGCACAGATTCACTGAACAAGCAGCTGAACCCACAGTAAAGTCAGTCCCTCCCATCTACAGCAACAAGCCCGTCACCACTGACACTGCCTATCATTTAATGTCTGTGTTTTCAAGCTCACCCCCATCATCTCTGACCCGGAGTACCTTTTGGACCAGCACATCCTCATCTGTGTGAAGTCCACCGACTGCGACGAGTCATACGGTAATTAAATACCATACAGTTTGTGTTACAGACCTGCTGAGGAGGGCAGTTGTTACTGTCGTATTTTGCTCGTGCTTTTCCAAAGGAGAAGGTTGTGTTGTGCTGCGAGCGGCACAGCACAGCTACACAGAGTTTCAGATCACACTGACTCACCATGGTGAGAGGACGGGCACGCTGACAGGAGGTATCCAGCTACGAACCGCTGAGGGCAAAACCACAGAGAAACTGTACGGTAAGTCAAAGTCTTCCACATGACACCACTGATGAAATGATGGGTTAAATGAGAGGAACGCAGCCATCAATTAGTTTGATCGAGGTTAGAGAAGCAGGTTTTGTCCAGTGGGTCATAGGTTCAGGAAACACCTGCCTGCTTGGCAGACCAGTGCTGGTAAGTCTTTGCAGAAGAATACTGACTGAGTCAAAGGTCTTGTCTGGGTCTATAAAGGCAGGTGCACAGACCTGGTTGTTGTCTGTGACAGGAAGAATGTTTTCAAGGTCCTTCAGTGTAGCGGTGGTGGATCATCAACCCAAACTACAAGTCTGACAGAGTATCATTCGAGCCTAACAAGTGAACTGAACCAGTGACTATGTTTACATGCAGCCAATAACCCTTTCATAACTGGAATATTAGCAATAACCCGGTTGCGCACGGCCATGTAAACACCCACAACAACCTGAATATGCTCATATTTGGGTTTTTAAAAACCCAAATATGACCCCTGGGTTACTCCTTTTCTAACCCGAATATCAGGTCATATAAACGCACGTCGGAATATCCCCATAGAAAGGAACATTATTTTGTGTTCTGTGCATGTCCTATCCACAAGGAATCTTGGTCTTTTGAGTACAGCAACTACTTGTATGTGGCGTGCGCAACCCACCATACACCACAGAAGCAGAGGTAAAGAAGCATGGGGAAATCCAGACACGGCAGCACAGCACCACACTTTTAGAGCGAGGAGGAAACCGAGTACTTCATTAGTATTGTGAAAGACATGAATATAATGTAGTTTATTCACAGTAGAAAGTACCGAGATAGCGACATTTACAAGAAGGTGGCTGAAAAGTTACGCGAAGCAGGATTTGCACGAATGCCACACCAAATCAAGCACCGGTGGAAGACGTGCGTCGCTGTTTAGATGGGGATATTCCAAATGATACCAATGACCATGTATACAGGAGCAACTCTGTCTGCTTAAGCATGTAAACGGGTTATTTCTAATAATTCAGAAACCAGAATATTGATCTTATCCCGAATATTAACGGCATGTAAACGTAGCCAGTGTCTCTACAAGTTCGACCAACCAAGGAGCATAAACTAGAAATGGGTCTGTAGCAGTTTGGCTCACAGCTGGAGTGTCCTTTGAAGAGGGACAGACTCACAGCAGACTTAGAGTCCAGATGGACCATAGACAGTTGAAATGACAAACTGCTCAGTCCTGTAATGTGTTGAGATGATTACTGTTAAGATTTGAACTATTCTACTCCACTTGGTGCTGTTTGTTGGTGCCAGTAGAAGAGAGGAAAAAAAAGAATGAAATGAAGAACTGAACAGCATGAACACGACTTTGTTTGCTCTATGACCTTTACCTTAAACAACTGCACCTGTGTGTGTGTGTGTGTGTGTGTGTGTGTGTGTGTGTGTGTGTGTGTGTGTGTGTGTGTGTGTGTGTGTGCGCGCGCGCGCGCGCGCACCAGCGCATGAAAAAGACAAAGAGGGACAATCACTTCAGTAGACAAGTGTACATCTTCCCAGAGAGAAGGGGACAAAGAGAGACAGAGAGGGACAGAGAGGGACAGAGAGAGACAGACAGAGACAGACAGAGAGAGACAGAATGAATGTGTTTGGATTTTGAACAAGTAAATGTGTCAGTTGAAATATTTCCAATCTGTAGACAAAAAAAGAATCAGTTTCTTTTCACTTGAGTTGGTTGTTCCAATAATTATCATTTGCCTTCAGATTTCATCAAAGTTGAAAAGGATGACCCTGTTGGTTCTAAAGTCAAAGGAGGTGACCTCAACAAGTAAGTACACCTTCTCACCCTGCAGTGACATCACACTTTGTCTAACTTCACTTTGATGTGAAATATTTGTCTTTTGCTGGATGGCAGGTTTACTGGTACACAAGCACAAAGTATTAGTAACCCCAGTTACATGGAACTGCCCCTCAAAACTGGTAATGTCATGGACCAGGGCTGGAGTTACACCATGCCACCAAAATCACTTCCATTTGCTGGGCAAGTTACGAAGGATTCTGCCAAGAAGCCTCCTTACGATGTAGCCGTACACAGTCCCACCGGAAAACCCTTAACTCCCATGTAAGTGCTTTGCTGTTGAAGACAGTAATGTGACAGCTTTGTTTGAGTTGTAAGCATCTTGACTTTTTTTTCCTAGAGGAGACGCTGACATGACATCAGAGATGTTTGACAATCCTTTATACGGTTCGATGGGAAAATCAAATGCCTGCAGTAAAGATCAGGACCATCCGGATGCCAACTTGATGCCTTCCAAACCAGGTGTGGGTGCCCCGGTGCCCACACCACGTATCCGATCCTTCACCTGCTCCGACACCAAACCTCAATATCGGGCTCCACTCAGCCCCCAAATGGCATCTCACAAGAAACCCGTGGTGACCTCACGCTCAGAGGCAGGCATGATGAACAGCAAGCCTCCTTTACCCATAAAGTCCAGGCCAGGCTTGCCAGATCACCAGGTCTCCAAATTCAGAGACTACAGGGACAGCTCAGAACTCCCCAGCAAACTCAAACTACCACCACGACCTGGCCAGCCACAACCCAAAGACAGTAAGCAAAACTAATTCTGTCGCAGCGAGCTTTGATGGTCTAAAGTTACATGACAGGTGACGATTCAAAATTGTCCTTCCTTGTCGTTTTCCAGTACCTCCCTGACGTGTCAAAGATGAGCTGTTGGAAAAAGTGTTATCACACTGCGATGTGTTGGTCATCAAATAAGCAGCTTCCTGCCCTGCATTTTTAGATTAATATAAAATACACTGTAAACTCTTCAGCCTATGCCTCAACAGAGAGTGGCTATTTTGTTTTTGTTTTTTTGCCTGTTTGTTTGTGTGTGTGTGTGTGTGCCTGTGTTTGAACCATTAAAGTGTATTTTCAGGCTATGTCTCTTCTAAGCTCATAGCAATGTTTGAAATGTGCTGAAATCTGTTGCATTTCACTCTAGTAGCTGGTGAATGTTTACCACACAGTATTTTCTTGCACAGTGATTGAGATAATTGTCATGAAGATGTACAAATGAATAGTCCAATAAATTAACTGTTAAAGCTGAGTTAGGTGATGCTGTTAATTTTATCACAGTTTCTGTGTCATTCCACTCACATTCCCGATGGAACTTCTCTGAGTTCCAATGGGGATCCACCCAGGCAAACCTGTGAACCATCCCAATTTCACCAAAGTATCCACTCTTGCTACGTGCTGGATTATGCTCAGGGAAACGTGTCGAGTGGTTATGCTATTACAACTGACATTCCTTCTCATTCCAAAAACTCATGTTTCCTATTGTTATTGCTGACTACACTCCAGTACAGGCAAGATCCATGATACGAGTGCGCCGCACAGTTCCATGCGGTACTCCAGCGGTTTTTACCACACATCTCTACAAAGCTCCTGTTGTTTTGAACCACACTTTTCCACAAAACTAAAATGCAGAGTTGGGACGAAGTCACCATCAAATCACTCTCAAGTCATGAATCAGCAAGTCCCAAGTCAAGCCTCAAGTCATAATGACCACCAACTGTTTTCAAGCTGACTTGAGACTTGCAGATTAATGACTTGAGAGTAAATTCATCCCACCTCTGCTAAAATGTATCTTTTAGCAGTTGCTCCTGGTGTGTAGTGGGTGCCAGTGGTGGTACCGCTAACCAAAAGTTAGCTTCAATAACCATTAATCCGATAACTGAAAAGTTAACTTTTATGACGCTAAACCGATAAACTGTTAAAAAATTGATCTTTATTACAGATAACCGATAACTTTTATTCAGTTGCAGCCAGAGGTGTCAAGTAACGAAGTACAAATACTTTGTTACTGTACTTAAGTACACTTTTTAGGTATCTATACTTTACTCCATTACTTATTTTTCTGCCTACTTCCGACTTCTACTCATTACATTTTCACACAAGTATCTGTACTTTCTATTCCTTACATTTTTAAAACAAACAGCCTCGTTACTCTTGGCTTCAGCGCCGGTGGATGTGCGCTGACGCCTCAGCGCACATCCACCGGAAGCTCAAGGCGCCAGCGCACATCCACCGGCGCGGCTTTACCGAGGTGCCAGCGTGGATTTATCTGACCATGGGTCCGAAGAAGGCACTGACGGCGGAGGAGGGAGACGATATCAAGAAGTCCCTGGACTTTTTGTCTGAGGAAATCTCTGTTGTTAAAATGCAGCAGAAATCCATTATGGAGCTGATGGAAGAAGTGAAGGCTCTCCGGATCCAGAATGCCGAGAAAGACCGGCGTCTGGTGCACCTGGAGAACCGTGTTGCAGAGTTGGAACAGTACACAAGGATGAACGACGTTATTATTACAGGAATTCATATTAAACCTCGATCCTACGCACGGGCGGTGTCAGAAGACAGCAGAGGGGAGGCCAGTGAACAGGAGGCCAGCTCAGTGGAACAACAGGTGGCTGACTTCCTGCAATCTAAAGATATTCAAATGGACTGTAATAACATTGAAGCGTGCCACCCCCTGCCCAGGAGAGAGGATGGAGACAAGCGAGCAGTTATAATGAGGTTTGTCAACAGAAAACATAAAATGGCACTGTTAAAACAGGGACGGAAACTCAAAGGAATAAACGTATTCATTAATGAACATCTGACCAAAAGAAACGCAGACATCGCCAGGAAAGCTTGTTTCTTAAAAAAGCAGGGAAAAATTCAACAGACATTGACATCCAACTGCAAAACATTTATCAAATTGAATGGAACACCAGAACAAGCGAAGGTTATGGTAATCAGGAACATCAAGGAACTGGACAAATACGACCAATAAGGTATGAGGACACAAACACATCACAACACCATGACACAGACCAGAGGAACCTATTCATCTACTACATCATCTACATCTGGAGACAAGAAGGATATAACTCAAAGGATTGCTGATCATGGAAAAGTAGAACTGAGAACATTTAAATACACAGACCACAATGTACTGGACTTGGAGCACGATATAGACCCGGACAATAATTTCTTCTCAAATATCAATGACAGTTGTTGCTATTATACAGATGAACAGTTTAATCGGATCATTAAAACAGATAACAAATTATCAATAATCCATTTCAACAGCAGAAGTCTGTATGCAAACTTTAACAACATTAAAGAATATTTAAGTCAATTAAAAAAAATTTAACATAATTGCTATATCAGAAACATGGATCAATGAAGATAAAGGAATGGATTTTGAACCAGTCGAAGCAGTGGTGTGCAGATTGAAGCAATGCTTCAACCTATTGTTTCGTTTATTCTTTCTTTCTTTCGCTTAATTTTCCCCCGCTAAAACCCTAAAGAGCATACTTCTGTGAGTATTATTTACCTTTTCTATGTTAAACCGACCTGTTATGGTCTTCTGAAACAGTTGATAGATGTATTTTATAACTTAAAAACGGGAGCGACGCTAACACGTTAGCATGTCTATGGCATTTTCAATGTTAAAAGTTAGCATGAAGCAGTTCCAGCTGTCTTCACGTTCGGGTGCATTTGTTTTCAAATTGTAATATTTCTTAAATTTATTTTTGTTTATATATTAATAATGTAATGATAATTATTATATACAATTTCAGAGAAAGAGACAAAAAGAACCTGAATATAAACACAACAGAAAATAAAATATAAAAGCAACTAACAATGAACATACATACATACATACAGAAATAAGTGTTTCCTGTGAACACTAGTGACTCTTACACCTCCATTTCATCCCTGTTTTAAGTTTAATGACAGTTTGTTTTGGTCAAACCATATTTTCAATGTGTTAATTTCTTCAGTGATTTCCTCCAGAACTATCTGCCAAAATAGAAAACTGCTGCATCCTAGTAAGAGCAGAATACTACTGGAATGAATCTGAATAAGGAAAGTTGTTTTTTTTTTCTCACTAAATGGATGCTGCACTCACTCCAGTTTATTGTCTGGAATAGTCCCAGATTGCATTTCAGAGCTTCTAGAATTGAAACATTTTCGTGCAGGTGGTGTTGGGGGGTAATTTTGGGTTTTGGGTCTTGGGCCACATGTAGAACGAATCAGTTTTTAAATTAAGCTTTCAATTCATATAGTGGCATCTACCTTTTTTTTTTTTTAAGGTTACTTTATACTTTTATACTTTAAGTAGGTTTTGGAGTACATACTTTTTCACTTTTGAGTAAAGAGGTCAAGTTGATACTTCAACTTTTACCAGAGTGTTTTTAAACTGCAGTATCTATACTTCTACTTAAGTAACAAATGTGTGTACTTTTGACACCACTGGTTGCAGCCACATCAGATTACACTGTCGGCTTCTGATGAACCAGTTTCACTTTCATTTTTCGCTGCTGGGTAAATTCAAGGATCACAAACACATATGTAAGAATGCACAAAAAATGAATGAATAAAAAAAAATAAAACCCCAAACACTGTCATCATCTTTCAAAAACAGTAAAAACCAGTATTAGAAGTCACAGTTTATTTCGGTATTTATTGATTGCTTTGATGCAACAGTCAACTCAAAATCCACATTTTCAAAACAGTTAACACAGAGGCCTAAACAATGCCCCCAATGGTCAAAATGACACATTTTGTTTGCAAAAGGCTCTACCTGTGCCAAAACATTTAAAATAAGGAATAAAAGCAAATTTTGCCTTCAAACAGCACAACTTGCCCACAAGTGTATGAGCACTTACAATCAGTCATAACACAATGGACAACAAAATACAAAATACAGCACTCAGAGTGTATCACTGCACCATTGGTTGACATTGTAGCCCATAACTGTTACATGCCAGTGCCATTTGCTGCCTTCTTGCAAAACATGGATCCAGACTCAGATATGCTTTGATGGAAATTTTATTGATTCCATTACATTCTTTTTTTTCCAGGCTTTTTCATGGCTGACAATTGAAATATTTCTACAGAAAGTATGTAAATCAAAATACATAAAAACCCATTACTGTAGGCCTATAAGAAATTAGGAAAATAAAAAAAAAAATCAATCTTTTACAGTAAAGAACAAAAAAATCTTTAGTAGGCCTATACTATAAGAGTATAGAGTACAGTAAGAGTAGAGTACTCAGTCTCTTCTGTCTTGACAAAATGGGCCACATGGCCTCATCTACATCGCATTCAATGTTCTCTCTGGCAATGCAGCGAGGGAAAAACCTTCTGGCATGCCCTGATCCAGCCTTGGCATGCCTCCGCATCAATATTTTGGGCTGCAGCAGTCATTGCATTGACCAAGGGCATCCGATCATAGGGGCGATGATAAACTTTCCATCTCCAAGCACTGAAAAATTCCTCTATCAGATTCAAAAAAGGGGAATACGGTGGAAGGAATTGTACCATCATCCGAGGGTGGACTGCAAACCACTTATTTACAATACAAGAGTGGTGAAATGCCACATTGTCCCATATGATGATGAACAGTGGCAAGCCAGGCCTCAACAGCCCTCTCTCCTGAGGTGGGATCAGCATGTCATGAAGAGCATTCAGGAATGCTATGAGGTGCTCGGTGTTGGAGGGGCCAGTGGTGGGGATATGGCACAGGACACCATCATTGGAGATGGCAGCACACATAGTTATGTTGGTGCCCCTCTGCCCTGGACCTGCAATAGTGGCCCTATGCCCAATGAGGTTCCTTCCTCATCTCCTGACTTTACACAGATTGAAGCCAGCCTCATCTACATAAATGAAGACGTGATGTACCCCCTCGGCTTCAAGCTCCATTATTCTCTAAAGAAAAAAATGTCAAAATTACAATTACGTAAAAGTGACTCTAGTTGACTCTACAGTAACTGCATGATAGGACACGGCATACAGTAACAGTATAGTAATGTTTCATCAGAGTTTCTTTGAAAAGGAACTCTGTAGAGCTGTTTCATTGCCATATGGTTCCTCCTGAGGATGCGGTCTATGGTGGTCTTGCTCACAGTATTTATATTTCTAAATACTCCCTGATCTGCAATTACTGCAGCCCTGATTTCTCGCAGCCTAATGGCATTATTTGCCACAACCATGTTGACAACGGCTGCCTCCTGCTCAGCATTAAAAATTCTTCTTCTACCACCATTGACTGGTAGCCTTTTGATTGTATAAAGAATACATGAAATTGGAATGTGGAAAAAAATTACATGAAGTACTGTATATTACTGTACTGCAGATATTTCTGTATATATTGTAGGCCTATAACATCATTACCTGTTCTCCTGTCGAAAAACTGTGACAATTGAGGCAACAGTGTTTCTGTTTACAACAGGTTGGACACTTTCTCCAGCCTTGAAAGGCCATGATTTATAACATGATCAATTATAGTTGCCCGAATTTCATCACTAACTTGAGCCCTTCCAACTATACCTCCACCTCGCACACGGACTCCTCTTCCTCAACCTCTTTGATCCATGTTTGCAAAGAACACAGGCATGGCGCCTTTTAAGGTCTACTACAGACTGATTGCAAATTGAAGATTTGTGTGAAGAAGTGTCAAACACGTGCTTCAGTGCTTGCATACCGATCAGATAATTTCTAATAGCTGGGAACACATGATTTCTGTTAGGATACCGGAGCTAATGGCCCAGTCACACGGCACTTAACGAAGGGTGATGAAGCCCTGACGAAACAAGAAATCTGGACTTTCGTTGACTGTCGTTGACATCGTTTAACCTTTGCGCAGCTTTGTTCCTGCAGCTGGAGCTTCGTCAGGATTTTTAAAACTGTTGAAAATTTGAATGAACAATGGAGTTTTGACTGCTTGAATGACATCTATGTTAACTGATATGAAAAAGGGTGGGGTAATGTGTCAATCCAATGAGAATGGGTTAACACATTTGCAAGAGGTGTCTTTTGCTCTGCTGAGATGGTGATGATGAAGGCTGAGAGGTTCCTAGTTTCTTCAAACAGGTCAAAGCAATCAATAAAAACTCTATACACAGTCATTTATGAACTAAAAGTTACTGATTTTTTCACACGCTTTTAACCCTGCGGCTTAAACAACTGAAATACGTCCATTAATGCATTGATTGGCAGAGTAAAATATATGTAGTAAATATAAATTCTTACCTGTTAGTTTCAATGGGATTCATCTGAATAAATAATCCACATAAAGTGTCCTTTTTTTTAATCAAAAACTCTGTCTAAACGTGAAGAAAAGTCCCTCTGTACACACAGCTGCGCCATGAGAGCTCCTCTCCCCCACCGAGTCTTTGCGATTAAATTACAGCCACAAGGAAATAAAATAATGTTAAAATTAGTCCATTTTGTTTTTGTGTCGAGCTGACTCACTCACTGTAACATCAAAAGTGAACCTGAACTACACTACCCACAATGCTCCCTGCGTTGACCGTTGTTTTGTGTTTAATGATGTCGTCATCAGCAAGCGACAGGCAGCCAGTCTGCTACAAAGGTCAGTGCTAATTAACAACTCTGTAAGTCTGATGTGGAAATTCTGCAAACTTTCCCCTCAAATATCAGAGACAGATTTTTTTTTCTAATATTTACGGAACAAAATTGGTCCAATTATGGTTTTAAAATTTGTCTGAAAAGCTAATCTGCTCGCAAAAGCATTAGCTTCGATAATTATCTGTTATCAGATTAGCTGAACTGTGCCCACCACTGGTGGGCACCTTGTATGGCAGCACCCTGACATTGAGGTGAATGTGGAGGCATTATTGTAAAAGTGCTTTGAGTCTGTGATGCAGATGGAAAAGCGCTATATAAATACAGTCCATTTTTATCCGATTATTCATGTTTTGTGTATCACGATCTGTCCCAGTGTCACTAATTTTAAAACACTGTTTAAACAATTTAAACAATTTTCTGCAATGCTAATTTTACCACAGATTATATCCATTGTCAGGCGCCAAATGGGAATCCAAATTTTTTTCCCCCCCATGTGAAAAACATGCACATTCGGGTGTCAGATATTGGCAATGGGAGCTGGGTTAAGACCTTCATCCTCATCACATACCTCGGTCCAGGATCCTCATCATTGTCCAGTCATCTCTCAACCTCACAGGATGTGAATCTGTCAACAACTTCAGCACTTTCACCACATACACACACACTGCTGACGGCTGTGCACACAATGTCAGACTCATGCCAGAAAGGGCCAAGAGGGTGCAGGTTTTCTTTACATCCACCAGCTCCACCAGCTCACTGATTTAACTGATTCCATCTGCTTAAAGTGATGTTGGATGATTTCGAATTTCATCTGAAACATTTCTCCTCCTTGCTCTTCTTTGTCTTTGTCCTTAAGCATTTGTTTCTTCCCACACCCTTTCAGACACATGGGCGCATTGTCGGATTGGTTTCTTTGTTTTCGTTGTGAGGTTAATTTGTTATTTTGGGTCTGTGTGTGCCGAATAAATTCATTCATTCATTCATTCATGCAACACATTAAAACATATTTGCATCAAGAATGGGACAAAATAACAGAAAACACTTCATCACCTAGCATCCTCAATGTTAAAATGTCTTATGTGTTGTCAGAAGGAATGGCACATTACAAAGTGGCAATGCTTATGACAATGGATCCAAGGATTTTATCCCAAAACCTCATAGCAGTCAGAGTGCAGTTGTCTAGCCTGTGGAGGTCTGTGTATTCTTCCAAGGATATGCCTCCCCACACCATCAGTGACCCACCCTCAAAGCAGTATAACATTCTCCACAGCATCTCCAGATAATTTCATGTCTCTTACATGTGCTCAGGTTGAACCTGCTGTTATCTGTGAAAAACACAGGGTGCCAACAGCGAACCTGCCAATTCTGGTGTTCTATGAGAAATGGCAATTGAGCTCCACGGTGCTGGCCAGTGAGCACAGGACCCACTACAGAGCATCAGGCCCTCAGGCCACCCTCATGAAGCCTGTTGACAATCAACAGGCTTCATGAGGAATAAATTGCCGCAAAAGTGCAATGGCCCTACCATTATTTAATGCTTCGATCTTAAATATGATCAATCTATCTTTGTTAGTTGGCTATGTACCACAGGCTTTTAAGGTGGCAGTAATTAAACCATTACTTAAAAAGCCATCACTTGACCCAGCTATCTTAGCTAATTATAGGCCAATCTCCAACCTTCCTTTTCTCTCAAAAATTCTTGAAAGGGTAGTTGTAAAACAGCTAACTGATCATCTGCAGAGGAATGGTCTATTTGAAGAGTTTCAGTCAGGTTTTAGAATTCATCATAGTACAGAAACAGCATTAGTGAAGGTTACAAATGATCTTCTTATGGCCTCGGACAGTGGACTCATCTCTGTGCTTGTTCTGTTAGACCTCAGTGCTGCTTTTGATACTGTTGACCATAAAATTTTATTACAGAGATTAGAGCATGCCATAGGTATTAAAGGCACTGCGCTGCGGTGGTTTGAATCATATTTGTCTAATAGATTACAATTTGTTCATGTAAATGGGGAATCTTCTTCACAGACTAAAGTTAATTATGGAGTTCCACAAGGTTCTGTGCTAGGACCAATTTTATTCACTTTATACATGCTTCCCTTAGGCAGTATTATTAGACGGTATTGCTTAAATTTTCATTGTTACGCAGATGATACCCAGCTTTATCTATCTATGAAGCCAGAGGACACACACCAATTAGCTAAACTGCAGGATTGTCTTACAGACATAAAGACATGGATGACCTCTAATTTCCTGCTTTTAAACTCAGATAAAACTGAAGTTATTGTACTTGGCCCCACAAATCTTAGAAGCATGGTGTCTAACCAGATCCTTACTCTGGATGGCATTACCCTGACCTCTAGTAATACTGTGAGAAATCTTGGAGTCATTTTTGATCAGGATATGTCATTCAAAGCGCATATTAAACAAATATGTAGGACTGCTTTTTTGCATTTACGCAATATCTCTAAAATCAGAAAGGTCTTGTCTCAGAGTGATGCTGAAAAAACTAATTCATGCATTTATTTCCTCTAGGCTGGACTATTGTAATTCATTATTATCAGGTTGTCCTAAAAGTTCCCTAAAAAGCCTTCAGTTAATTCAAAATGCTGCAGCTAGAGTACTGACGGGGACTAGAAGGAGAGAGCATATCTCACCCATATTGGCCTCTCTTCATTGGCTTCCTGTTAATTCTAGAATAGAATTTAAAATTCTTCTTCTTACTTATAAGGTTTTGAATAATCAGGTCCCATCTTATCTTAGGGACCTCGTAGTACCATATCACCCCAATAGAGCGCTTCGCTCTCAGACTGCAGGCTTACTTGTAGTTCCTAGGGTTTGTAAGAGTAGAATGGGAGGCAGAGCCTTCAGCTTTCAGGCTCCTCTCCTGTGGAACCAGCTCCCAATTCAGATCAGGGAGACAGACACCCTCTCTACTTTTAAGATTAGGCTTAAAACTTTCCTTTTTGCTAAAGCTTATAGTTAGGGCTGGATCAGGTGACCCTGAACCATCCCTTAGTTATGCTGCTATAGACGTAGACTGCTGGGGGGTTCCCATGATGCACTGTTTCTTTCTCTTTTTGCTCTGTATGCACCACTCTGCATTTAATCATTAGTGATCTGCTCCCCTCCACAGCATGTCTTTTTCCTGGTTCTCTCCCTCAGCCCCAACCAGTCCCAGCAGAAGACTGCCCCTCCCTGAGCCTGGTTCTGCTGGAGGTTTCTTCCTGTTAAAAGGGAGTTTTTCCTTCCCACTGTAGCCAAGTGCTTGCTCACAGGGGGTCGTTTTGACCGTTGGGGTTTTACATAATTATTGTATGGCCTTGCCTTACAATATAAAGCGCCTTGGGGCAACTGTTTGTTGTGATTTGGCGCTATATAAAAAAATTGATTGATTGATTGAGATTCATTCTCCAACATCATGTCTTTGTCTGTGGTCTGGCCAGAGGACTCCATCCACATTACAGGCAATATTTTCTCTTTCCAGGCAAAGGGGGAAAAACCCCTCTGGTGTGCTGATCTCAGCCTTGACAAGACTCCAGTCATATCATCACAGACCGGTGTCGCCGACCGAACGGTCCCCAATAAAAATCAGTCCGCCTTGCCTTCACTGTGCATGCGTCATTCCAGGCCACAACAGCACGTCTGGGACTGACTCTCTACACCCAAAGCAATGAAAGGGAATAATGTGATTATTACAGTTTTTGCTTACACACATTTTGCAAAATTTGAGTCGCTGTGTCAAAACTCTACACACAAGCAACATAAGACATAACACTTGTTGTCAGACCCCTCACAGCTCTGTCAAAATGACACCCTACACTCAAAACCTAACAATCCCTTCTAAAAATGTCATTCTAGCAAAAAAAAAAAAAAAAAAAGATACACACTTGCACTATTTTGGAACACTTTCAGATCAGCAGCAGCACATTGATGTGTTTTACACAAAACACTAAAGTCAAAATATTTTATTTACTTTTTCTCAAAAAGAGCTGAACATTACAGTATTTAGCGACAAAAGTGTTATTTCTGTGTTTGTTTTTTTCAAAGAAATAGAAGTTTCTTAAAAATACCTAAAGAAAGATACAGTTCAAATTCAAAACACAAAGCAAAACAATGAAAACAAGTGTTTAGATTACATACATGGTACAGTAACATCGGACTGATATTGCACTTGACAGTACTATCCACTGTGTGGGGGCTGAGCTTTGGGTGGACCCTTTGTCCTTTATATTGTAAGGCAAGGCCATACAATAATTATGTAAAACCCCAACGGTCAAAACGACCCCCTGTGAGCAAGCACTTGGCTACAGTGGGAAGGAAAAACTCCCTTTTAACAGGAAGAAACCTCCAGCAGAACCAGGCTCAGGGAGGGGCAGTCTTCTGCTGGGACTGGTTGGGGCTGAGGGAGAGAACCAGGAAAAAGACATGCTGTGGAAGAGAGCAGAGATCGATCACTAATGATTAAATGCAGAGTGGTGCAATATTTCAGGTATTGTCACATTGTGTTTTAGCCGTTGTTACAAGAAGTTTTGGATTTGAAGTTTTTAGTCTAAGCATTCACTTTTGGCAAAAACTGTAACCATCAGATGCCATGTAAAACCTCTTAAATCATTCTAAAGTCAGAAACAAGGCCGTTTTACTGTAAGCAGAAACGAGGAGATAATCGGTGAATCGCTGCTGATGCTCCAAAATGATGCATACACAGCAGCACGTCAGACTCAGACGTGCTGCTGTAGTGCTGTGATCGACCTCTCTCTTTTATGTATAATGAAATTATGCTGAATTTATGTGGAAATGATTGATGTAGAAAAGCTTCAGATATCTGTCGCTGAGATAGATGATGACTGGAGTGAAGTTTTAAGCAGAAATGAGGTGATAATTGGTAAATTGCTGCTGACGCTCAGAAATGACGCTGTTGATCTCCGAAATGATGCATGCACAGTGAAGGCAGGGCGGACCGATTTTTAGGGTGGGACCGTTCAGTCGGGAACATTGGTTCTACTGCCTCCAATAAAGTTGCCCCAATGTCGGGCTGTCAGTCACAGACCTTCCATCTCCATACAGGGATAAACTCCTCTATTGGATTCAGAAAGGGGCTGTAAGGTGGAAAGAAAACCTTTATGAAGTGCTGGTTGTTGGTGGTGAACAACCATATTGTCCTAAACTATGACACATACAGGATGCAGTGCTGCTGAATATCATCAGTAATGATTGTTCCTGGTCTTCCTCCTTATCCACCACTTCTCACATGAACTCTTCCTCCTCTGTGTCTCTGTGTGTTTCTGTCTGTGATAGATGGGTGCACGTGTGCCACCTGTGCACTCTGAACTCACTGCCATCCTGCACAGTTTGTCTGATCCAGATGGATTGGGTATGTTGCTCATATACGCCTAAGATCAGATTTTATTTGAATCTTTTTGTTGTTGTTTTGTTATAATTGTCTATTTCTATGCATGTCCTTTTTTCTTTATTGATATTCTTCCGGAGAATTAAAGTGAAACTCCCCCTTATGTTCAAACTGTTCATACTGTTAATACATAAAAATGTTAAAAATTGGGCCTGGGAAGAAAACTGATGATATGTAACTAATATACGATAACTATGGATATAGGTGGAAGATCCTGGTGGTTCTTTTGTCTTTAAGTTTTCTTTTCCTTTTCTTTGCTTTTCCTATGTGGCAGGAACCTGTAAATCTATGATAAATTATGTTTTCTTAAAAAAAAAAAGAAAGAAAGAAAGAAAAAAAATATCCTACATTGTATAAAATCTGTTGGCCAAAATAAAAAAGAGAAATGTGTGTGTTCAGTTGTAACACAAGTGTAATGTTATGTTTAGTGAATGAGAATTTGTTTAGAGTTTGGCAAAAAAAAGTGTGCATAAGAGCTGCAAACTGTGTCTAACAAGGTGAAAACTGTTTAAGATTTTGTCAAAAGAGTTGCTTCATTCAAGACATGAGTTCAGGCCACTGTGACTTTGGTTCACGGAACAGAGTTTAGTGTTTTAACAATTCAGAAAAACTGTAAGAGAAGTGACCCAAACAAAGCATGAAGGTGTCTGAGTCACAGAACAGAGACCCAGTGCATCCTGAAGAGCACAACTAAAGAGAACATGAGAAGGAAAACTGGGGTGCTATGTGACGTGAGATCATCGGCACACAGACGTCACCAGATAATCATCTGGAAAAGAAACACACTATATGTATCATCGCATTTCTGGCAACAGCAATGTCATTTTGAAGGTTGAGGCCAAAATATGGAACTACTGTGTTTTTTTTGTTGTTGTTGTTGTTGTTTTTTTTTTGTTTTTTTTTTACGTTACTGGTGACAGTTTACCGGAGCACCCTTAATTGAGATGAGATGAGAGATGAAATGAGATCAAGTTTATTGATCTCACAGTGGAGAAATTATGTTTACACTCCAGTTAACTCAGACAGCAATTAGCCCACAATTATTACTTGTTTACCATAATAATGGCACACATCAGAATTAAAAACAGCACATACACATTTTACATTGTTTATGTGCACTAAATTTGAAGAAGTCCCTTATCCGAATTGAGGCAAGTGGGTGAAGGTCACACAGCAACCCTGAGATGCGCCGCTGTCAGCTTGGGGGGAGGAACGGGGACCAGCTGCAGCTAAAACTGCACCGCCCCCACATAAGGGGAAAGGAATGACGTGAGCAGAAGCTGGAGTGGGGAGTGTTTGATGGGGGATAGGAGGGGGATGTAGGGAGGGAATGGAGCATGCTTCAGTCCTGTGAAAAGCAGTTTATTGTCTTTGTGAGCTGAGATAAGAAACAGCCAAATGATCCCCAGGCCGAAGAAATTCCTCTGGAGGAAAACAGTCGGGCAATTTGACCTTTAGGCTTGATAAGCCTGTAGTGTTGTGGTTTGAGCAGTGAAAAACACTTTTAACAGTTCCACTTGAACAACCAAATCCCAATTATGAATTAAGAATATTCCCAATTATGAATTAAGAATATTCACCAGCCTCTGAAATCTTCATCTTCATCTGCAAGGCACGCATCTGCTCCAAGATGTCATCCAATTTGTGTCTGAGTTCAAGAGTCATCGCAGTCTGAGAATGCACTGCCTTGCCCACCTCGTTAATCATGACAGACAAGCAAGGAGCCGTGGTTCTTGATGCCGCCGTCTTGCCAATTTTCCGGTAGATCAGGGCAGCACATAAGCCAAAAAGTACCAGCCCTGCTACCATAAGACCAAAAATGAATAAATCCTCGACGTCCTCAACAGAGAAAGGTGCCAAGCGTGCCACACGCCAGGAACTCCAGGAGTCGAGCACATAGCCCGCAGGATACGTTCCATCTGGGCAGGTAGGATTCCCCGGTCCTGACCTTCTTATAGAAAAATGGCGTCAATACCATTCAGAGACCAGCTGATCAATTCCATGGTTAATCCAATAGTAGTCCAATAGATCCAGTATCCAATATAATTTGAGGAATTCACAGTCTGGTGAAGTAGGGACTTGAAGGTTAAAGCAGAGAGCAGAGATAAGGGAGAGTGGAGGAGATGTGACCACCCTCCTCGGAGTCCCAAGCTGAATTGGAATAAACAGCTGAAGATGACTGAGTGAGCATTTACACATTACACATTTACACTGCATTTACACATAACGATGACAAGTCACAAATGCCACAAAGTACACATTCTTGGCCACTGATCATGAATGTGATGATTCGGAACAGAGGCATCAGGTGTCCTCAGGAACTGCTGCAACCTGTTACCACACATTACAATTAATGCCACGTGTTGCTGGAGAATTATCAGGAACCATTAAGCACGGTCAAGAATAATGTTCTGTGTTGTTGCGCGCTATCGTGCGTAACAGCGCATTGTTAAGTTCTTTCACATTGTGAATGAGGTGAATTGTCTCCACACACACACCCATATTCATCCAACCATCAGCTGCTGAACAATTCAGATCGCTCCAGTATTATCTCAACAGCCACAGCAGAAGAACTTTGTGACTGCATGCTTAGTTGGGCTCTGTGCCATGGTGTGGCGCAGAGAGGAGGAGGAGACGGGGAGAACCAGATGTGTGGCTTCACACGGCTCTCGTCTCGCTCGTTTTTCCCAAACATCAGGCACATGCAGCAGGTGGAACACCTGCAGGAGCGCGCTGAGGAGCACTGGAATGAGACTTTTAGCCGACTTGGCGTCACTGTCCTTCTTCAGCATACTGCAGCAATGAAACTGAATGTGGTGCAGCAGGGTTTAATTCTACGCACGTCAGAGAAGAATGCTGTCACGCTGTATTAAGGATCACCACTAATCAACACAGATCAACACGCTCAGTTGCGACCTCCATGACATGAGGCGAAATGAGGGCGGTTGTGTGACATTTGTGGAAGATTTTTTGACAGGCAAAAACATGCTCCACGAAAATAACGAATATCACGCACCAACATGTGCTATAAGAAAGAATGTCAGGAATGTGCCAAGAATGACGCAAATATGACATTTGTAACGCATCTTGCCTATGTGTAAACGCACCTTAAATAAAATAAAAAAAAACACTTTTCTGTGCGCTTACAGTAGTAGCCAATAAGCCAGTAGAGACCAGTATTTCTGCTGTTTATATTTGTATTGACATTTTGCAAATTGATTTTTACTTTTACTTTTGATGCTATGTGTGCTTCTTACCATGTGTGCTGCTATACAATGCTGCTGGAACCTTAATTTCCCTGAGGGAGTCTTCCCAAGGGATCAATAAAGTTCTATGTAATCTAATCTAATCTGATCAATGGGCCTTTCAATTGACTCTCGCCGAGTAGTCTCCAGCGCCCCCTAACGGGAATAAACTGGTTTAGAAAATGCATGGATGGAGTTCATCCTTATTCCCCCTTAAAAACAACTTTTGAAACCTTCTTGTGCAGTAAAGGTGAGCAGTTCTTTTCTTTCATTCTTTTTTTTTTTTTTTTTTTTTTTTGATACAAGGATTTCATCAGGTTGGTTGTTTATTGTTTGTTTGTTTGTTTGTTTGTTTGTCCCCGCACAGTGGTGTGTGCTAAACAATATGCCATCGGTGATGCGTTCAGGGAACGTTTGTCAGAAGTAATGCACAAATCGTGATTTATTTATTTATTGTCTAATTTTTATGGCAACCTGAACACAGCGGCAACAAAACAAGTGAATTACACAATTCTCGTGTATCAACAAGTTATTTAAAAAGGCAAACTCGATGTGAAAGCGGACAGATATCCTGAGTTGTGTTGGCTTCAAACATACCACAGACATCGCCAGTTCGGTGGCGCCCCCATGTGGAACTGCAGCGTAACCGCGACTGGGTGCGTCGCAGAAATGTGACGCAGGAAAACGACATCAAGATTCGACAAATTAACGGACCAAACGCGAACCATGGTAGGTACTTCAAGTTCTGCCGTATTATTATTATTATTTTATTTTAAAATAATAATAATGTTTTCTCACTTTTTCTTTAGTAGGCGATGTTGTCTGTTCTTATGTCTACCGCCTCTTAGTCGATTGATTTAGACGCTGTATTTTGTTTGTTTGTCTTAATTTCCAGCTTTTCTACTCGTTTTTTAAGTCTCTGGTGGGGAAGGACGTGGTGGTGGAACTCAAAAACGACCTGAGGTTTGGCCTTTTATTCACAATGTTTGCTGTAGCCTCCAAATCAAGCTAAGCGCGCTGAAACTTACTGATGTGTGGGGTGGACGCTTTTACACATTTAACCATCTCGAGAAGCTGCACAAACCTGTGCAAGTACTATAAGAGATAGATTATAGTTAATCATTAAAAACACTCTGTCCACACTGAGGTTAGGTTATGTCTGGGAGAATGTGCTGGTGCTGTATCCGTGACACCGCATTGGCTCATGGATGGCAGACAACCTGTCTGTTTCCACATCTCTATAAAGGACGGGGGCGACCTGAAGGGCCGGTGTTGGAGCGCGTATATAAACCACAGAGAAAGCCTGTGTGTTTTCAATGGTGTCGCAGACCGAACGGTCCCCTCAAAAATAATGCTGACGAGCTGAGGACCCCCCATTGCGACTTGGTCGCATTAGCTACAAGAGACAGAGGCAAAGCAAACATCTGCCATTCATTTTTGGTCAGACTGGGCATTTTACAGCAACAAGTGGTGGCTATCCTGTCAGCTACACAGTGCCCAAATAGACAAGAAGTCTCTCTTATGCCAACACTGAGCAATGCAACAGGGCATCTGCCAATCCACGTGAAGGCAACATGATGGTATCATGTACATTGATTGGTTGATGGCTATATTTATTTGTTATAAAGTTCATGTTTAAACTGTAAGACATCAAGCCTCTATTACATTTCCTTGTCATAATGGTTTGATTTGAAATTCTGGCTTTGGATATTGACAGACGCCAAGGATAGCTTATCAAGCTTGGAGTGCTTGGGGCCACTGATACCTTTGCAAAAGAACAAAGGTCCATGTATTTAGGGTTCTGGTGCTTTCTGTCTTAGTGTGTGGTTGTGAGACTAGGACACTAATCAATGACCTAAGGTGATAGCTGAATGTCTTTGATACCAGTTTTCTCCAGAGGATGCTCACCTATTTTTGGAATGACTTTGTGTCAGGAAAAGTTGCTTTAGAAGACTGAGGTGAGGATTATCATTTGCATTGTATGGACACATCAGCCATGACATTTTGGCTATGTTGCATGCTTCCGTGTGCATGATCCAGCATGCAGTACCTCACTGTCGAGGAACCCAGCAACTGGAATAGGCCAATAGGACAACCACTCATCACCTGGCTACAGCTGATATTGTCGATAGTTTGTAGAGAAGTTAGCTCAGTGGATAAATTCCTGGCCTACTATTACAAAGACCGGAGTTGAAATCCTGCTCATACAACCTGTCTGTGTCATTGGACAAGACACTTAATCTGCATTGTCTCAGTCCACCCAGCTGTAAAAATGGGTACTGACCTCAGCTGGGGAAGCACTTTGAACATCAGCAAGATAGAAATACAGTCATTTTTCTTGTTCTACTCTGTGGAAGATGAGCTTAACCATTTGTCTGCCTGGCTGTTTGATAACCAGAACCCAGTGTGGTTGCAGTATGGCGGCGGATGCAACAGCATGCAGCATTAGCCCTTTTTTTTTTTTTTTTTTTTTTTGGAACATTCATCAAATTGCAGGGTCTCTGTCTAGAATTTACTCTTGTTATTGGGGCACTCCTAACTGTTTATCGAACTTTGGAATATAGTTTAATTTATAGAAGTAAATCAATTTTGGTTCACTGTATTGTTATCCTGCCTTTATGTTAAATAGAAGGGGCCATTGTGTTCCAGGTTGAGCAGTTTACAGATCCAGTGACTTGGTCAAGGAGACTGTAAAGTTGTCCTCAGTGCAGTGACATTTTACACATTGATATAACATTCATTCACTTTTTGTACCCACTTATTCCAATTAAGGGTCACAGGGATGCCAGAGCCTATTCCAGCGGACATCACACGAGAGGCGGGGTACACCCTGGACAGGATGCCAGACAGACAAACTCATTTACACTCAGATCTAAACTCAGTTTAGAGTCACTAATTAACCTAATCTGCATGTCTTTAGAAGTGAGAGGAATCCAAACCACCCAGAGGGAACCCACACAAACACAAATTTATACAGAAAGGACCAGAAATCCCAGTACCTTCTTGTTGTGAAGCAAGAGTGCTAATCACTAAGCCAATGTACTGCCTTTAATATAGTGTGTGACTATTTAATTGTCATGTGCAGGGAATGAGGCAAAACTCCCTCTGTGCTCTGAGCTTTTCTGTCTCTTGTTTACACTCTACCTGGCCACACCTGTGTTTTAGTGCTTGAGATTTCTCCTGCATATGGCTCACAATATGCTAAACTGTTATATTACACCTGAGGTACTTCATGAATGTGTTTATTAAATATGGATTGTTGAATAGAAATGTTTGTTATTGTTAACACTAATGTAACTAATGTATATATAGTATGCATAATTTGAGTGTATTTCGTTGCTCATAAAATAAAGAAAAATTGAAAAGAAGTTTGGAAAATCCACTTTTTTTCATCACATAACACGATTGGACCTCACTTTTTCAACCAGGTCATATTTTTTTCAAACCAACCTCAAGGCAATTGCATTGTGCGTTTGTCATTAGAAAACCCATGAAATAAAAATAAGTAAATAAAAGGCCCGTGAGTCAATTTTAAGTACCAAAAAATTAAATTAAACATGACCCTTGCGGATGTTACGCCGTCTGTCAAAACCAAGTGGGAGATATAGATGGTTAAATGTCGCATAAACTATAGCTAACATTTACACGTAGTTGGGCATTCTACTTTGAAATATGTATTCTCCGATATACATCGTCAATTTGTATGAAAGATACGCATATTAAGAAATTATAACAAGTTGAAAACAACCCGAGAATTGTCCGTCAAAAATAACATCCGCAAGGGTCCATATTCTTTTTAATTTAACTTTTCCAAAAGTGAAATTTTTAAAGTTAATAGAGTTATCTTGAGCTTTGTGGTTTATGAAAGAAATATATGTGTACTACAATTTCAAACTAGTTTGCAATAAAAACATGTAACTTGAAAAATTGACCTTTGTGTTACACTTTCATAACAGTTTAGCATATTGTGAGCCATATTTATTGCATCTGAGTCCTATCTTGTCCTGCCCCCCACCTCCCAACATAGTAGATGGCAGCTACTTTCCTGAAATAGGTCCAAAATTCACATTTACAATTTAAAATTTAAAATTCACATTTTAATAAATTATGGAAAAAGTGAAGTGTTGGGAATAGTTCCCAGATGCACTGCATACAAGCTAAAAATGGCTCTGTCCAAGAACATGGTCGAACTGTAATCCGCACCTGACTTTTCCCACATAGAGATACATTAGACTTGTTAAAATACCGTTCCTTTAGCTCAGTGCAGTGGGGGTGGGGGTTGGGTGGAATGGTCCAGAAGAGAAGCTTTGTTTTTATTGTAAAAATGGAGGTAGAATGACAATGAGTGCAAGAAAAGTCATCTTGAGCTCCTTTTAATTTAGTAGTGTTTGGTGTTTGAACAGTGATCCAGTAACTGGCCTATAGCCAGTCTGAATCACAAACTACTTCTTAACTGGTCTACTAATAGATTTACCTGTGTCCATATCATGAGCTGACCCACCCCACCCCCAAAAAATAAAATTCTCTCTTGGATGGAAACTCAGGTCATTATTCTTATCCAAAGTGTTGAGATGTGCTGCATACTGATTTTGAGATTGTATCACAGGCTAATTGTTGTCATGGTTTCCAACAGTCTCTGGAATAAAGCCCAAATCTTTTCCTCCTAAGTGGTGTTCCTTACTGAGTTTTCTAGGAACTCTGTGTTTTATCAAAGCTCGTAACTTAGCTGGGCTCACCACAAGATCTCAATTGTTCATTGGAATGCACAGTGCAAAGCTGCCATCTGCTGGCACATAGAATACTGCCACATGTACAAAATGCAGATGCTCAGTTGTGACAAGAAAAGCCCAAATTTAATTCATCTGATCAGAATTTGTTTTAGATGTCTCACAGCTGCCCTAATGTCCAGTGTTTGTGTGACATTGCAGTAATTTGTGACCTATCCCTTTCAGCATCTGTGGAACACTTCATTCTGTGGATCAGGTTGGTAATAATCTGATAGAATGTGTCTTCTCTCTTCAACATATCTGTTCTGCAGTCTGACTTGCTCTTTTGCTTTCAGTATCTGAACATCAAGCTCACAGACATCAGTGTGACTGATCCAGAGAAATATCCACACATGGTTAGTTGAGTCACTCAGCATCACGATAACACCTGGAACACACTGCAGACAGCACGGCAGTGTCACACGCAACAGGTTTTGTGTTTTTGCTTTTGCGTTTTTACACCAGGCTGCATTTGTTCTGCATCACTGCACAGGTTTTCCCATCAGCTGTTTTTGTTAATGAATTTGAATCCACACTCCATCTTCTGTGACAGTTTTACAGTACGCATTCAGTTTGGGCTTTTTGTATGTGGGGGATTTATTTATTTATTTTTTTAATACACTGGCTCATTTAGCTGAGTGGGTAGTCTGCCCAACAGCAGCTGCCTGAAAACACAATGTGTTGAATGTTTTATAATATACAAACTTAAAAATATTAATAGTTATGCAAGTATTAAGTAAGAGAGTTGGCTGACATGATGAAGAGGAGGAAGGTAGACATATTGTGTGCAAGAGACCAAGTGGAAGGGAAGTAAGGCCAGGAGCATAGACGGTGGGTTAAAGTTATTTTATCATGGTGAGGACAGGAAGAGAAATGGTGTTGGGGCCATTTTAGAGGAAGAGTTTGTTGGCGGTTAAGCGAGTGTCTGACAGGGTGATGACTGTGAAGTTTGAAGGAATGATGATGAATGTCATCAGTGCATATGCCCCACAGGTAGGTTGTGAGCAGAGGGAGAAAGAAGATTTCTGGAGTGATTTAGATGAGGTGATGGAGAGTGTACCATGAAAGAGTGGTGATAAGAGCAGCCTTCAATGGGCATGTTGGTGAAGGGAACAGAGGTGATTGATTAGATATTGGAAGTAATGGGTAGATATGGTATCAAGGACAGGAATGTGGAAGGGCAGATGGTAGTTGATTTGGATGGAAATGACTGTGGTGAACACCTACTTTAAGAAAAGGGAGGAGCACAGGGTGACATATAAGAGTGGAGGAAGGTGCACACAGGTGGACCACATTCTCTGCAGGAGATGCAAGCTAAAAGAAATTAGAGAGTGCAAGGTGGTGACATGAGACAGTGTAGCTAGACAGCATAGGATGGTGGTTTGTGGGACGACTTTAGAGGTGAAGAAGAGGAAGAGGATCAGAGCTCAACAATGGATCAGATGGTGGAAGCTGAAGGAAGAAATCTATTGTGTGAAATTCAGCAGGTGAGAGAGCCACTGAATGGAGGAAGAAATTTTGGACAGCTGAAAAAGTACTGCAGATGTGGTGAGGGTGACAGCTAGCCTGGGTGTGACTTGTGGACAGTGGAAGGAAGGCAAGAAGACTTGCTGTTGGAACAGAGATGCTAAGGAAAGCATAAGGCGAAAGAAGTTGGTGAAAAGGGATTGGCATAGATGGAGAGATGAAAGTAGACAGTGGTATAAGGAGCTGTGGCGTAAAGTGAAAATAGAAGTGGCAAAAGGTAAGGAAAAGGTATATCAGAAACAGCGCAAGAAGTTGAACAGTAAGGAAGGAGAAAAGGACTTGTACTCATTGGTCAGACAAAGGAACAGAGCTGGAAAGGATGTGCAGCAGGTTAGGGTGGTAAAAGATGCAGATAGTAATGTGCTGACAAGTGGGGAGAGTGTGTTTAGAAGGTGGAGAGAATATTTTGAGGAGCTGATGAATGAAGAAAAAGAGAAAAGGCTGGATGATGTGGTGAGAGTAAGTCAGGAAGTGCAAGAGATTAGTAAAACTGAAGTGAGGGCAGCTATGGAGAGGATGAAGAGTGGAAAGACAGTCTAGATGACATTCTAGTGGAGGCATGGAAATGTTTAGGAGAGATGGCAGTGCAGTTTCTAACCAGATTGTTTAATAAAATCTTGGAAAATAAGAGGATGCCTGAGGAGTAGAGAAGTGTGCTGGTTCAAATTTTAACAAGGGTGATGTGCAGAGCTGCAGTAACTACAGAGGCATTAAGCTGATAAGGCACAGCATGAAGTTATGGGAAAGTAGTACTCATGGAGAAGTACAGAGAAGGTCAAAAGAAGTTACATTGTGTGTTTGTGGATTTAGAGAAATTTTATGACACGGTGCCAAGAGAAGAGCTGTGGTATTGTATAAGGAAATCTGGAGTCGCAGAGAAGTATGTTAGGGTAGTGCAGGACATGTACAAGAATAGTGTGACAGCGGTGAGATGCGCAGTAGGAATGACAGACTCATTCAAGGTGGAGGTGGGATTACACCAATGATCAGCTCTGAGTCCTTTCTTGTTTGCAGTGGTGATGGACAGGTTGACAGATGAGATCAAACTGGAGTCTCCATGGACTATGATGTTTGCAGATGACATTGTGATCTGTAGTGAGAGTAGAGAGCAAGTTGAGTCTAGTCTGGAAATGTGGACATTGTATGCTCTGGAGAGAAGTGGAATGAAAGTCAGTAGGAGCAAGACTGAGTACATGTGTGTGAATGAGAGGGAGCCCAGTGGAATAGTGCGGTTAAAAGGAGTAGAAGTGGTGAAAGCAGATGCGTTGAAATACTCGGGGTAAACTGTCCAAAGTAATGGAGAGTGTGGTAGAGAGGTGAAGAAGAGAGTGCAGGCAGGGTGAGGGAAAGTGGCAGAAGTGATTTGTGACTGAAGAATATCAGGAAGGAAGGGGAAAGTCTACAAGACAGTAGTGAGTCCAGCTGTGTTGTACGGTTTAGAGACAGTGGCGCTAACAAAAAGACAGAAGACAGAGCAGGAGGTGGCAGAGCTGAAGATGTTGCAATTCTCTTTGGGAGTGATGAGAATGGACAAGATTAGGAATGAACATATTAGCGCAGGTGGGACGGTTTGGACAACGTAGGATCAAAAATTACCCCAAGTCTCCTCACTTTGTCAGTGTGATGTATGACACATGAGCCTAGGCTAAGCGTTAGCTGGTCAAATTGATGCTGATGTCTCACTGGACCAAGAACCAGCATTTCAGTCTTATCAGAGTTTAAAAGTAGGAAGTTACTAGACATCCAACTTCTCACTGATGCAAGGCAATCTTCTAAGGATTTTATGTGGATGAGATTACCAGCAGTTATCGGCATGTATAACTGAGTATCATCAGCATAACAATGAAAGGTAATCCCAAAACGCCGCAATATGTGCACGTAGAAAAACATACACACATAAGAAAAGCCCAAACTGAATGTGCACTCTAAAATGGTCACAGAAGATACAGTGTGGAATAAAACTCATTATCAAAGACAAACAACTGGGGAAAGACTGAGCAGCTAAAACTTTGCCCATTGTAAATGCATGCACACACCAGTGTTTTCTGTGTGTGAGTGTGAGAGAGAGAGAGAGAGAGAGAGAGACGCGTGGCCGTGGTGTTTGCAGTGTGTTTGGGTTTATGGACACAACAAGCTGATGCATTCAAGAGGCGGTGATGCTGTTGAGTGGTTTGGTATGTGGCCCCCTTAGGAAAATAAGTGAGCATATGTGTGGACACTTTGTTGCTTAAACACCATTTTAAGTTGTCTGCAGCATGACTGTTGTCTTTTAATTCCAGCTGTCTGTGAAGAACTGTTTCATCCGCGGCTCCGTGGTGCGCTACGTTCAGCTGCCTGCAGATGAAGTGGACACTCAGTTACTACAGGATGCTGCACGGAAAGAAGCCATGCAGCAGAAACAGTAATTAACTCTGAGTGACGTGATGGGCTTGGGTTTGGCTACAGGTGTCTGAGAAGGCCGCGAGTGATTTCTTTTACGTTTTGAATTAGCCTCATTAATGGCATCTGGTATTGATGTTTTGGGCAGCTCCCCTCAATAAGCAGCACTGCTGATTGTCCTCAACTCTTCACAACTGATTTAACTGCAGATGTCACATCAGTGGCCTTCAATTTCGAAAATGGGAAATACCACAAATGTTCATCTTACAGGCCAGTCCTGAGTTGGTTTGTTTTATGTTGGGGGAGTTTTTTCCCCAAAAAAGTTAGTGTGGAGTGAATTGAATCTGTTGGAGGTAAAGATGTAGTATGTTTATGTTGCTTACAATATGTACTACTGCATGTACTGTAAAAATTTTAGTTTTCATTTTGAAATAAAAAAAAAAATGGTTTATTGTTTTGTCTTTTTTGCCCCAGGGGGGCTTTTAAAATTACATTTTTCAAAACTTTTGGATTATGCGACATAACTGGGGCTGCAACTGCCCATCATTATTATTTTTAAATCCATTACTGTCTTAATATTCAGATCATGCTGCTCCATGCGCTGGCCCTGCGACAGACTGGCGTCCTCTCCAGGGTGTATCCCATCTCATGCCCTATGACTGCTGGGATAGGCTCTGCCCCCCAGCAGTTGAAGATGAGTGAATGAGTGCTCCGTGCACACCTGATCCTGTCAGATCTCAGACGTGAACCACAACAGCTCTTCTTTAGTACTTGGGAACACCAGGACCTGATGAGCGGGTTCAGTGGCACGGTGGTTTAGTGGTTAGCACTGTTGCCTCACAGCAAGATGTTGGTGAGATCGCTTCCCACCTGTCCTTTCTGTGCAGAGTTTGTGTCACCAGCTGCTCCATTTTCGTCCCACTTCTGAGGACATGCAGGTTAGGTAAAAGTAAGAAGTCCCTTCGGCTGCTCCCTTGTTTGCGCTCGGGGTCGTCACAGCAAATCCAAGGTGGATCTGCATGTTGAATTGGCACAGGTTTTACGCCGGATGCCCTTCCTGATAAAACTCCACATTACATGGAGAAATGTGGCAGGGGTGGGATTTGAACCCGGAGCCTTCTGAACTGAAACCAAGCACATTAACCACTTGGGCACCACCCCTACATGCAGATTAGGTGAATTGGAAATTTTAAATTGAGTGTAGGTGTGTGAGTGTGTTCGTCTGCATGTCACCCTGTACACGAGTGGCCTGTCTGCAGCTCCCTTGTGACCCTAAATTGGAATAATCAGATATAGAAAATGCATGAATATCAACAGGTTTTGCCATGTAAGAGTTGTGGCAGGAAGGATGGCGCCAAATCCCAGTGTGGTGCTGTACCAGATCTGCTGTGGTGACCCTGACCACCGGGGGCAGCTGGAAGCAACAACAAAAAAAAATTTCTATAGTTTCTCTCTTTTTTGGGGGGTAAACTCCCATCACCCAAAGAGATTCACTGTACATTGATACAGCACATTTCAGAATCTAAGACCACTACTCTGTTTGGACTTTATGAACATTTAGGGGTCAGTTGAAGAATTACACAGGGTTAAAATTTAAAAATGCTCCAGTCATAATTGAAAACTATACCACATTATTTGTTTGATCACAAAGATTCCAAATAGGTATAGTTTGAGATCTTTGTGACTGAATGTTATGAGGTAAAATCAGCAAGAATGATGACAAGGGTCAGTTTCAGTTTGTATAGGGGTCAAAAGTTAAAGTTGCTCTAATTTTGGTAAAAAGTGATGCAAATTATTGGTTGAGTTAATAGGGTTTTAAAAAGGAATAGTTTGTACCATGTGCCATGCTTATCACGTTAAAGGGGTAACATATGTCACGTCATAGAATCCAATGGATGTTGACCTTGTTTGACCTTTACTTTGGAGACCAAGCATTTAACAGTCAAAACTATTCCATTTATTAATCCTATTACTTCTACTAAGTAACACATTTTCACTTTTGTCTTGTTCCTGGGTTCAAACCATAATTTCCCATTTCTTCACAACCAATCAAAAGAGAAAAGAGTGGTCTTGACCTCCAAACTTTGGTTTTGTGGTCAGGACAATGAAATTGCAAATTAATCAGTTTTCGCATTCACTGAGTGGTCACTACTAATTTCGGGAAAAGTTAAGTCCATTTGTCAGAGTTGTCATATTTTCTTTTTGTGATCATGTCAAAAGGGTTCAAACATCATTTCAAACATAATACAATGTTGACAAAGCAATTATACGAGGTCTATTAGATAAGAAACCGACATTTTTTTTTTAACTATATGGATTTGAATGACGTGCGATTACACCAATCATGCTTGAACCCTCTTGCGCATGCGTGAGTTTTTGCACGCGTGTCAGTGATGTCATTTTCCTGTGGGCAGGCCTTGAGTGAGATGTGGTTCAGCCCTCTCGGCTGAATTCCTTTGTTTCACACGCTGCTCGAGACAGTGCGCGTGTGCGCCGCGACAGGAAAAACACCTCCGTGTTGAAAACCATTTGTAAAATTCAGGCGGCTTTTGATGGCTTTCAGCAAGTGAGTAACTGAGAAATTGTTTAACAGCTTGGGCATGTTCCAACTTGCCCGTTAAGGTTTCCAACAGAGGTGTTTTTCCTGTCGCGACCCCCCGTGGTCGGGTCCGCCCCGACATGCGACTCTGCCCGCACGTTCTTTCATTACAAAATGTCCGTTAACAATGGAATGTCCGAATAAACTCCTCATGCCGACTTCTTCTGAAAGTTCTCTGTTCTCTGACGACTTACTGGGTCAACAGAGTCTGAAATGTGGAAGTTTTCAACTTGAAACGGTGAGACGCTGCCGCCTCGAAGCGCTGATCGCCGTCAGGCGTCGTGGGCCGTCCTTAAAGCGACACTACCAGACCAAAATCTCTCATCAGCCGTTAAAATTTTTTACCAAAAACCAGCTGAATTTATCGAATGGTGTCCACTCAGTTGTGCCTTAAGAGTTTTTGAAAAAATTTTGATCAAACAAAGCAGCAGTCTCTGAGCCATTCCTAAACAATGAAACGACGAGAGGGTGGACGACTCCTCACTCAAAGACTGCCCACAGGTGAATGACGTAACCAACAGGCGTGAAAAAACTCTCGCATGCCCACAAGGGTTCAAGCATGTCTGATGTAATCACACGTGATTCAAATCCATATGGTTTTTGAAAAAAATAAGGTCGGATACTTTTCTAATAGACCTCGTATTTATGAAAACCTTCCTCATTTGTACAGATTGAGCAAGACCTTTCAAGAACAGGGGAGTAATTTACTGAGGTTTGAAGAATCTCCTTTGTTCATGAATATATAAATTAACCTAAACAACAGAGGGGAAAAGAGAGCAATGAAGTTTGCTGTTCCAAGAATATGGCATGAACCCACTGACCACTCAACCAACTGCTACTTCTGCATGGTGGATCCTTCCAAACGCCGAAGTGGGAAGAATGCACCTGCTATCCTGACATTCCATCTTCCATTGCACCAGTGCCACATAGTGCTGAGCTTCCTCTACCTTCACCTCCAGAAAGAAAACAACCATCAGAAGAAGAAAGCACTGAATCAGAGGATGGGGAGAACAGTGAACTGGACTGTGACATTACAGATACAGTTTGTGAGAGGAATCCTTACTTCCCAAGGCAAGGAAATCTGAATGACCTCAGAGATCTTGGTTTGACAAAGTCAAATGCTGAGCTTTTGATCTCAAAGCTGATGGAGTGGGACTTGTTGGATGAAAGTGTGCAAGTAGCAAGCCAAAGAAAACCTCACCAACTTCTCTCTAGCTTCTTTGCCAAGGAAGAGAGTTTGTGCTATTGTGACATTTCAGGACTGTTCAATGCAATTGGAATTATGTAATCCAAATGAGTGGAGACTCTTCATTGATAGCTCATCCAGAAGCCTGAAGGTTGTGCTACTGCACTGACCAAACAGCTAACCAGTTTCTCTGTATTCTGCGTTAGTACGTGCCTGCGGATGACGTGCTTGATGAATTCCTGCGCAAAAAGTAGTTCCCAGACCTGCAATGACAGTGCGTTTTCATGGGTAACAAAAACATCAGGGGTATATTTGGTAAAAGAACTTGTGTATCTAGTGTGTTTTTACACCTAAATGATCGTAAGTCAATACTCACACTCATCCAGCAGCATCTTCTCATGGCGGCAAGTTCGGCGAGCTTTTTCACAATGCCAAAATAGCAGAGATATCGCTGCAACGAGAGTGGCACGCTGAGCAGGGTGCCTGCTGCACTGCTGGTGCACTTGCATCATAAAGCAGCTGAAGGTGTGGCCGAGGCCGCTCAGTCATCTATTAGAGGACAGTTTCATCAAGTTGAAGTGTGATTGGTCGGGGCATGACTCCTGTGATATTTAAGCTTGTTTATATTTCTTGTGGAGGTGAAAAGCGGTGTCATTAAGTAAAGCAGTGTCCCTCTTTGTTTTGTTTTGATTTCTCTGAGCCCTCCCGGCCATACCGAGCGCTTTATTTTCACAGTTTTTCAGAAGCTGCTGTGTCGTCATTCACTGCAGCCGTGAGGCAGAGCGTGCGCACTGTGACACAATAAACCTAGCGGCTTTTATTCCACACAATAGTGGGCGGATCGATCCTAATATCGATAATATCGATACCAACGCTGGTATTGATATTGAATGATCCTCATGTAAAAAGATCGATACTCAAGCTTTTTTCTCTCCCGCACGCACTGACTGCTGCGCACGCAGATTCATCAAAGTCTACTCTTTGTCTGTAAGAGTAGCGCTGTGCTGTGTCACACAACACGGATGCGTACCCTTGTATTGTGGTTTGTCAGCCCTCTACCTCAGGAGATTTTGTTTTGTGTTGAGTGATATTTTTTTAAACAAAAACGTTGATTGAGATAATAAAGTGTTTTGTTGTTACGTACAATGTTTGGCGAAATTCTATCCTAGGTCTTTTGGATCCTTTGGATCTATGAAGATTAAATATGAAAAAGTATCGGTATCGTTATCAGCGATACTGGGCCTGTATTTACTTGGTATCGGATCGATACCAAAATTCCCGGTATCACCCACCTCTATCACACAAACCGATCAGTTCATAAATAGTTATATGGCGTGTGCATGTGTGGACGAGAGATGGAGCTGCAACAGAACGTGTTGTATGAGCGCCTTGGGGCAACTGTTTGTTGTGATTTGGCACTATACAAGAAAAAAGTTGATTGATTGATTGATTGTATAATGTACAGCTGTTGGTCAATAAAGGTTCTACCTCCATGTGCTGCTTCCTGACTGCTGGATTTGACCTCAAACAACCATTCAGGGAACTATAAGATTTTCCAGACAGTCACTTTGGGGCTTCATAAATTCAGTTGTGTTCAAAATAATAGCAGTGTGTTTAAAAAAGTGAGTAAAGCTCAAAATTCTCATCTTTTATTTCCATACATGCAAATGCATTGCAAACACTGCACATTGTATTCATTTATTTATTTATTTGAAACAGGGACGGTGCACAATATACATTATCCTTAAATAGGAGAGATGCATTATGCCAGGTTGTAGCACAAGTGCTAATTTCCACCTGTAGTCCCTAGACAGGCTGATGAAAAACAAAAAGAGGAAATTTACAATATATTACATTAAATTTTTAAAATTATAGACACTGTGTCCAAAGCACATGACATTAGATCACACTATGGTTACATGTCTGACCCGAGAGCAACCAATTTTTAACCAGTCGTGAAAAAGTGTAAAAGTTTGTACAAGAAATGAGTTCAGTTGGTAACATATTCCACTGGCGCATGGCCACACAAGAGAACGCTGAGTCCACAAAAGTTGTTCTACGTCTGGGAATCCTGCACTCACCTCGACCCATCGATGGAGTGGCTCGAGATGTTGTTTCCGAGTTCAAGGAAATGAAAGTTTTTAACGGCGGAGCAGCAGTGCCATGAATGATTTTAAACAACAAACATAAATTTGAGTACGATTGAATTTTCAAAGCTCAGAATATTATACTTTGAGAGTATGTGACAATGATGAAATAAACGTTTTTTCTTATCATGAATCTTGAGAGAGCTTTTATAAAGTGACTGAAGAGGCCTAAGGGCAGTTTTGCACGCCTGTGACCAACTTGTCATACAGTAACGAAAATGTGGTATAATCATTGCATTAAGATATACATTAGAAGCTTCGATGGTAAGAGAGTTTCGAATGTATCTATAATTTGACAAATTTTAAAGTGTTTGTTATCTTTTTAATATGTTTCTTAAAATTCAAATTTGAATCAAGTATTATACCCAGATATCTACATTGATCAACATTATGAATTTTCTGACCACCGATTAAAACTTCAGGACATTTCTGAAGTTTATTTTGGTTTGTAAAAAACATAGATACTGTTTTTTCAATATTTAAAGTAAGGCAGGAATTTTTTAACCAATGAGAAACCAACTTCGTCTCTCTTGTTACTTTTTGAGCTACCTCCTCCACGGTTTTTCCATGGGTATACACTACAGTGTCATCAGCATACATAATTGTTTTAACATTGCAGACAGATGGAAGATCATTAATATAAAGTGTGAACAACAGTGGCCCTAAAATAGAGCCCTGAGACACACCTAGTTTCAAATTCCAAATCAAAATAGGAAGAAAAAATTTTATCAAATTTGTTTCTTTATAGAAAGTGAAGAAAAAAGAATGATGGTCTGGTGGTTATGGTAATGGGCTTCAGTCCAGAAGATCGTGGGTTCAAATCCCAGCCTGACTGGAAAATCACTAAGGGCCCTTGGGCAAGGTCTTTAATCCCTTATTGCTCCCGGTGTGTAGTGAGCTCCTTGTATGACAGCACCCTGACATCGGGATGAATGTGAGGCATAATTGTAAAGCGCTTTGAGCATCTGATGCAGATGGAAAAGCGCTATATAAAAAAATGCAGTCCATTTAGGCTGTTTGAAAAAAGTGCATTTTTCTTTCTGTCTCTTATTTAATGAAAGCAACAGTTCATGCTGCTTGTTCTCCAGTGAGTTCAACACTATCCGCCCTGCCCTGCCCTGCACTGCTACTGGACATGAAGGTGGAGGCTCCACTGGTGGGCTGGATTACCGACTACCTCCCAGGCCAGCCACAGTACGTGAGGCTTCAAGACATTACATAGCGCACCACAGGAGAAGGTCCTGTCTCGCTTCCTGTTCACACTCTACACCTCAGACTTCGGGTTCTGGTCACAGTTCTGCCACCTGCAGAAGTTTTCGGGTGACTCCGCCATTGTGGGCTGCATCGGCAGGAACCAGGGACCTCATGTACACAGAACTACGTGGACTTTCTAGTAAAATTTGGCGTAAGGAAAAAACCCTGAATCTGACGTAAGCACAAATATATTCAGATGTATGAAAGTGTGCGTAGGCATGAATTCACGTACGTTTCGTTTGTACATCCCACTGAACGTGGAATTGAGCGTGGAACCAAACTCCTCCCTGGCCACGCCCCTTTAAATATGCAATTTCATGTAAATAGGCCCTTTGAGCAGGGATTCCCCACGACGGCACATCAGACAACATGAACACAGCAAAGAAATTATACTGTAGATAACTGGAAATTACGTGGAGACAAGCAGGGACAGTTTATTTGGTACGCTGTTAAATGGATTAATCATGAAACTCCAAAAATGTTCATGGGAGCTACAGAGCGTGAGTGTGTGAGGCTGACATGCAAAACAGCACACACACAGATGTTAAAAAGGTGCAGCGTGCCTCCACTGACAGTGTAACATTCACAATTTACACACGTGTTTATTGACAAATACTGAACACAGGAAGCCTTTTAAGAAGCTCTGCAGCTCACCATCAATCAAAAATTTTAAAAAGACATTAATAATAATATATTTGAATGCGCACATCCCCAAATGTGTCCGCTTTTTTGTTTTTGTGCAAATATTTGCTCATTTTGAAATGGATGCCTGCAACACATTTCAAAAAAGCTGGGACAGGGGCAACAGAAGACTGGGAAAGTTGATGAATGCTCAAAGATCACCTGTTTGGAACATTCCACAGGTGAACAGGTTAATTGGAAACAAGTGAGTGTCATGATTGGGTATGAAACGAGTATCCCCAAAAGGCTCAGCCGTTCACAGGCAAAAATGGGGCGAGGATCACCACTTTTAGGAACAACTGCATGAAAAAATAGTCCAACAGTTTAAGAACAATGTTTCTCAAAGCTCAGTTGCAAGGAATTAAGGGATTCCATCATCTACAGTCCCTAATATAATCAGAAGATTCAGAGAATCTGGAGAACTTTCTACACGTAAGCGGCAAGGCCAAAAACCAGCATTGAATGCCCGTGACCTTCAATCCCTCAGGGAGCACTGCATTAAAAACCGACATCATTGTGTAAAGGATCTTACCGTGTGGGCTCAGGAACACTTCAGAAAACCATTGTCAGTTAACACAGTTTGTCGCTACATCTACAAGTGCAAGTTAAAACTCTACCATGTGAAGCAAAAGCCGTACAACAACAACATCCAGAAACACCGCTGCCTTCTCTGGGCCCGAGCTCATTTGAAATGGACAGACATAAAGTGGAAAAGTGTGCTGTGCTCTGATGAGTCCACATTTCAAACTATTTTTGGAAATCATGGACGTTCGTGTCCTCCGGACAAAAGAGGAAAAATACCACCCAGATCAGAGCAAAGTTCAAAACCCAGCATCTGTGATGGTATGGGGGTGTGTTAGTGCCCATTGCATGGGCAACTTACACATCTGTGATGTGGACCATCAATGCTGAAAGGTACATCCAGGTTTTGGAGCAACACATACTGCCGTCCAAGCAACGTCTTTTTCAGGGAAGTCCCTGCTTATTTCAGCAAGACAATACCAAGCCACATTCTGCATGTGTTACAACAGTGTGGCTTCATAGTAAAAAAGTGCAGGTACTAGACTGGCCTGCCTGCAGTCCAGACCTGTCGCCCATTGAAAATGTGTGGCGCATTATGAAGTGCAAAATACGACAACGGAGACCCCGGACTGTTGAACAACTGAAGTAGTACATCAAGCAAGAATGGGAAAGAATTCCATCTACAAAGCTTCAACATTTAGTGTCCTCAGTTCCCAAACGCTTATTGAGTGTTGAGAAGATCATACAACTTGCACTGCAAAACACCCTCCTTATCAGCCGCCAACCAGGGATGATTGCACAGTTTCGGTGGCTACTGGCGGTACTGCCATCCCCGGCGCCACCAGCAGCATGAAGCCACCGGAGGGTGTTTGTAGAGTTCATCAGCTGTGAAATTGCAGGGATATGATTTTTCAGTCCAGGTGGTGACAGTTCGAGGTTTAGACCCAGCGCCGCTGTTCGGCATAAGCAGACTACGCAGCCTGCGTGGGGCACCAACCATGTTGCACTAGTTTGCAGGGCCTCCAATTGACTGAAAAATGTGTTGAAATTATTACATTATTACATTTCAAAATCAATATGAATTATTTATGAATAGGCCCATCGTTTTTGTCTTTAAACATTGTGTAGGCCCCTACCCCATTACTTAATTGGGGCAAATTAACAGTTTTTTGCCTAATATAAAGCCCCCATCCACCCCCGCCCCGATTCCCTGAAATGGTACAGCCCTGTTTGAGTCTTTCTCTGTTCGCTGTGTTGCCTAACCAGGGTTGCCAGATGTGACGATTTCCAGTCCAATAAATGCTCAAAAATGCATGGAGGCACTAAATCCTGCGCAATTTGAACTGATTTTTAAAATGTGTGTGGCAATTCTATACAAAAAACTCATCCAACTGGATGGGAAAACACCCAATCTGGCAACCCTGCGCCTAACTGAAGTAGCACTGCTAGCCCACATTCGATTCTGACACGAGACGACAAGTTGCCACTATGCCACAATTAAACAATGACGCGACAGTAGGAGTCTGGAGCTGAAAAACAGAGGAAAAAGAAACAAAAAGATGATGCCTGTGCATCCCTTGCTGGTAAGTACGTGTTAAAGGTTTAAATTGTTTTGATTACTTCATGTTCAGTGGTGCTGCTTAAGCTAGGTTGCGTTGGCTTTGCTGATTTGATGTAGCTTTAAACACTAAACTAATCTGGATATTACAAGGCATGTGGCACATTTGCAAATAGTTGGGCAGTGTAGTTTGAAGATTTTGAGTGCCTTATAAGTCAACAAAGTCCTAGTTAGCCGTCAGTGCACTACTTAGGTCCAAATCTATTCTGCCTGACAACATGATCAGACAGCAACTATAAATTTGACAGGCTGATAAATATACCAAGAATAGTGAGAATAATTTCAGAACTTTTATTTAAGGCATATGTATGTAAATTACATATCCACTGCTTAAAATAGACATGCATGCTTGCGTGCAGTCAGCAGAATGCTGGAAAGAAACGTGTGTGTGTGGGGGGGGGGGTCTCTTGTGTGGGGGTGGGGGGGCCTCCCTGACCAGTTATGCTTAGGGCCTCCAAAACCTTAGCAGTGGCCCTGTTTAGACCATATCCAGCTTGAGGCTTGTTCAGCGGCTATCTGTAGGCGTTTAGTTGTGGCTCACATTTTTCGGTTGACGAGGCCTAGTTGAGAAAGGAGGGACATTGTGGATCGTCCTATGAAGCCACGGCAGCCAATTTCAATTGGTAGGACGCGACATACCCAGCCTCTATCTTCACAGACCACCCACAGTGATTCGTAGCGTGCTTTTTTCCGTTCGTATGCATCCTCCATGTTCTCCTCCCATGGGACGGTAAGTCCTACAAGGTGCACTCGCCGGCTTGTATCTGACCACATTACAAGGTCAGGTCGCTCGTTGGTGTTAATGATGTGGATCTGAAATTTCAGTGCTACACTGAGGTCAGCAGAGACTTTCCAGTCATGTGCACCGCTGAGAAGTTTTGAGCGCATTGCTTTTCGCGATTGCTGTGACGGGCATATGCCCTTCTTGCAGAAGGCTATGTAAAGTTTAGGATCTTTGATCGGTTCCCTGTTGATAGTGTCACATTGGGTCCTGATAATATCTGCCACTTCCTCCAGAACTTGGTTGTGGTGCCAGGTATACATCTGCAAAGATTGGGTGCAGGCTGACACCACATGGCGTAATGTACCACGTTCCTTACAGCAGGTGGTGCAACTGTCAGAGTCGATGTATCACCAAAGTTTCAGGTTTGTTGCCGTTGGGAGCAGGTTGTAGACTGAACGGAGCAGAAAAGAGATAACCAGGGGTTCCATTTCCATCAATGTCGACCATGTGAGCTTCCTAGGTTCTACGTTGTCCCAACATTTTGTGGACTAATGAAAGCAAGATTGTTCTTTTTGAGTCTAGAGGCTGCAGACAGTTTGACAGAAGACCCCCCCAAAAAACTGAGTTGAAGCCACAATACAGTGGGAAGACAGTGATGCATGGTGGAGCAAACATCATGATATGGTGATGTTTCTCATAGTATGGTGTCGAGTCTATATCACATACCAGGAATCATGGATCAGTTTGAATACATCAGAATACTCGAAGAGGTCATGTTGCCATATGCTGAAGAGGAAATGCCTTTGAAATGGGCGTTTGAGCAAGACAATGACTTTGAATACACCAACCAGCAAGTGAGCTGCATCTTGGTTCCAGACCAACAAGATTAACATTACGGAGTGGCCAGCCCAAACCCAGGACCTTAATCCAATAGAAAAGTTGTCAGTTGCCATCAAAAATGAAGAGTTCAGATGCAAAACCCAGTAAATCCTTTTTTCAAATGGAGAAAAATGCAGTTGAAAATAGAGATTTAAAGGAAACCCTACGGGGAAATGCACAGACTTTCATCAACAACACGAAAACAATTTGTTCAAATTCTTTCATATTTTGCACACTGATGGTCCCCTTAATAGCCAAGTACATGTTGGCATCAACTAAAAATGTATGGTTTTGGAGGCAAAATCAAGAAATGCAGAGGAATTGTGGAATGTAGTCCAATAGTCCTGGGCTGGAATACCTGTTCACAGGTGCCAGAAGTTGGTTGACTCCGTGCAGCACAGATGTGAAGTCGTTCTCAGAAACAATGGTTACACAACTAAATATTAATTCAGTGATTCACAGGAAAAATAAAGCTTCAAACATTTTTCAGTTTATATAGTGAATGTTGTAAAGAGTTGGTAAAAAAATACAAACTGCTTTTTTTTTTTCTTTGATACTGTTTTTAGTGCCAGAGGTGATGGTGTAGTGGTTAAGCAGTGAGCTTGAGACCAAAGGATACTTGGGTTCAAACCACAATGAGGCTGGAAATTCATTCAGGGTCCTTAAACCCCAAGTTGTTCGTGGTGTGTACTGAGAGCCTTGCAGCACCCTGACTGGTGCATGTGTGTAAGAGAGAATGTGAGGCATTGTTGTAAAGCACTTTTATATCCTCTGATTCAGCTGGAAAAGCCCTACAGGGATACTTCTTGTTTACTAACACTGACGGCACATCCAAGCATGCGCATTGGCGCGGTTGGCAAGAACGCGTGTAAATAGATATCAGGAGAGAGAGAAAGCGCAGCGTCTTCGAGTTCAGGAAGCGATTCGACGGTACCAGTTCTTTGCAAGTGGCCATGTTAAACTCCTGTGGTACCATCGTGTTGGAGACGACAGCCCACTCTGTTTCCTGAAGGGGAAAGTTCTTCCTTCACAGAGGATAAATGACCGACCATATGATCCTTGGGTCTGCTTACACAAATATGATGCTTCTGTTTGCTCAGTGATGAGTGTCATTTCACTTCTGACTGGCTGTAATATCTCATGTCTGAAAGTCATATCTGTCCTGTGCATCTCTATCTCTGTTTGGTTTCCCTCTGCCTCCAAACATGACAGGCACAGACTTCAATGAACTGCCAGGTCTGCAGAAAAAAAAAAAAAATCATTGGAACCAGAGTGCCCTCCATCCAGGACTTATACCAGTCCAGGACCAGGAAGCGAGATGGTAACATCTCTGCTGACCCCTCACACCCTGGACACACACTGTTTAAGCTCCTCCCCTCTGGTCGATGTTACAGAGCTCTGTACGTCAAAACAACCAGACACAGGAACAGTTTCTTTCCACAGGCCATCACACTGATGAACAACTTAACCTGCCAAAAACTCACTAATTCATATACCTCATTTACAACTTCAATCTGTTTGCCTGGTTCCCCTTTGCACATTTTATTTTATTTGCACATTTTACTGTGAATTATTCAGTGTTTAGTGTATATTTGTACATGCTTGTACAGATAGAGTGCAGCTCAAACTGAAGTCAAATTCCTTGTATTGTTGTACACTCAACAAAAATATAAACGCAACACTTTTGGTTTTGCTCCCATTTTGTATGAGATGAACTCAAAGATCTAAAACTTTTTCCACATACACAATGTCACCATTTCCCTCAAATATTGTTCACAAACCAGTCTAAATCTGTGATAGTGAGCACTTCTCCTTTGCTGAGATAATCCATCCCACCTCACAGGTGTGCCATATCAAGATGCTGATTAGACACCATGATTAGTGCACAGGTGTGCCTTAGACTGCCCACAATAAAAGGCCACCCTGAAAGGTGCAGTTTTATCACACAGCACAATGCCACAGATGTCGCAAGATTTGAGGGAGCGTGCAATTGGCATGCTGACAGCAGGAATGTCAACAAGAGCTGTTGCTCGTGTATTGAATGTTCATTTCTCTACCATAAGCCGTCTCCAAAGGCGTTTCAGAGAATTTGGCAGTACATCCAACCAGCCTCACAACCGCAGACCACGTGTAACCACACCAGCCCAGCACCTCCACATCCAGCATGTTCACCTCCAAGATCGTCTGAGACCAGCCACTCGGACAGCTGCTGAAACAATCGGTTTGCATAACCAAAGAATTTCTGCACAAACTGTCAGAAACCGTCTCAGGGAAGCTCATCTGCATGCTCGTCGTCCTCATCGGGGTCTCGACCTGACTCCAGTTCGTCGTCGTAACTGACTTGAGTGGGCCAATGCTCACATTCGCTGGCGTTTGGCACGTTGGAGAGGTGTTCTCTTCACGGATGAATCCCAGTTCACACTGTCCAGGGCAGATGGCAGACAGCATGTGTGGCGTCGTGTGGGTGAGCGGTTTTCTGATGTCAATGTTGTGGATCAAGTGGCCCATGGTGGCGGTGGGGTTATGGTATGGGCATGCGTCTGTTATGGACGAAGAACACAGGTGCATTTTATTGATGGCATTTTGAATGCACAGAGATACCGTGACAAGATCCTGAGGCCCATTGTTGTGCCATACATCTAAGAACATCACCTCATGTTGCAGCAGGATAATGCACGGCCCCATGTTGCAAGGATCTGTACACAATTCTTGGAAGCTGAAAATGTCCCAGTTCTTGCATGGTTGGCATACTCACCGGACATGTCACCCATTGAGCATGTTTGGGATGCTCTGGACCGGCGTATACGACAGCGTGTACCAGTTCCTGCCAATATCCAGCAACTTCGCACAGCCATTGAAGAGGAGTGGACCAACATTCCACAGGCCACAATTGACAACCTGATCAACTCTATGCGAAGGAGATGTGTTGCACTGCATGAGGCAAATGGTGGTCACACCAGATACTGACTGGTATCCCCCCCCCAATAAAACAAAACTGCACCCTTCAGAGTGGCCTTTTACTGTGGGCAGTCTAAGACACACCTGTGCACTAATCATGGTATCTAGTCAGCATCTTGATATGGCACACCTGTGAGGTGGGATGGATTATCTCAGCAAAGGAGAAGTGCTCACTATCACAGATTTAGACTTGTTTCTGAACAATATTTGAGGGAAATGGTGATATTGTGTATTCGGAAAACGTTTTAGATCTTTGAGTTCATTTCATACAAAATGGGAGCAAAACCAAAAGTGTTGCGTTTATATTTTTGTTGAGTGTAGTTACTTGGTAAATAAAGGCTATTCTGATTCTGATGTCTAAATTCAAACACCTCTTGAAAAGAAACAGGAAAAATGAATTCAGTTACAGTAGTGTTCAGAATAATAGTAGTGCTATGTGACTAAAAAGATGAATCCAGGTTTTGAGTATATTTCTTATTGTTACATGGGAAACAAGGTACCAGTAGATTCAGTAGATTCTCACAAATCCAACAAGACCAAACATTCATGATATGCACACTCTTAAGGCTATGAAATTGGGCTATTAGTAAAAAAAAAGTAGAAAAGGGGGTGTTCACAATAATAGTAGTGTGGCATTCAGTCAGTGAGTTTGTCAATTTTGTGGAGCAAACAGGTGTGAATCAGGTGTTCCCTATTTAAGGATGAAGCCAGCACCTGCTGAACATGCTTTTCTCTTTGAAAGCCTGAGGAAAATGGGACATTCAAGACATTGTTCAGAAGAACAGCGTAGTTTGATTAAAAAGTTGATTGGAGAGGGGAAAACGTATACGCAGGTGCAAAAAATTATAAGCTGTTCATCTACAATGATCTCCAATGCTTTAACATGGACAAAAAAAAAACAGACGCGTGGAAGAAAATGGAAAACAACCATCAAAATGGATAGAAGAATAACCAGAATGGCAAAGGCTCACCCATTGATCAGCTCCAGGATGATCAAAGACAGTCTGGAGTTACCTGTAAGTGCTGTGACAGTTAGAAGACGCCTGTGTGAAGCTAATTTATTTGCAAGAATCCCCCGCAAAGTCCCTCTGTTAAATAAAAGACATGTGCAGAAGAGGTTACATTTGCCAAAGAACACATCAACTGGCCTAAAGAGAAATGGAGGAATATTTTGTTGACTGAAGAGAGTAAATTTTTGGGTCCAAGGGCTGCAGACAGTTTGTGAGACGACCCCCAAACTCTGAATTCAAGCCACAGTTCACAGTGAAGACAGTGAAGCATGGTGGTGCAAGCATCATGATATGGGCATGTTTCTCCTACTTTGGTGTTGGGCCTATACAACCCCTGGCAATAATTATGGAATCACCAGCCTCAGAGGATGTTCATTCAGTTGTTTAATTTTGTAGAAAAAAAGCACATCATAGACATGACACAAAACTAAAGTCATTTCAAATGGCAACTTTCTGGCTTTAAGAAACACTATAAGAAATCAAGAAAAAAAATTGTGGCAGTCAGTAACGGTTACTTTTTAGAAAAGCAGAGAAAAAAAATATGGACTCACTCAATTCTGAGGAATAAATTATGGAATCACCCTTGTAAATTTTCATCCCCAAAACTAACACCTGCATCAAATCAGATCTGCTCGTTAGTCTGCATCTAAAAAGGAGTGATCACACCTTGGAGAGCTGTTGCACCAAGTGGACTGACATGAATCATGGCTCCAACACGAGAGATGTCAATTGAAACAAAGGAGAGGATTATCAAACTCTTAAAAGAGGGTAAATCATCACGCAATGTTGCAAAAGATGTTGGTTGTTCACAGTCAGCTGTGTCTAAACTCTGGACCAAATACAAACAACATGGGAAGGTTGTTAAAGGCAAACATACTGGTAGACCAAGGAAGACATCAAAGCGTCAAGACAGAAAACTTCAAGCAATATGTCTCAAAAATTGAAAATGCACAACAAAACAAATGAATGAATGGGAGGAAACTGGAGTCAACGTCTGTGACCGAACTGTAAGAAACCGCCTAAAGGAAATGGGATTTACATACAGAAAAGCTAAACGAAAGCCATCATTAACACCTAAACAGAAAAAAAAACAAGGTTACAATGGGCTAAGAAAAAGCAATCGTGGACTGTGGATGACTGGATGAAAGTCATATTCAGTGATGAATCTCGAATCTGCATTGGGCAAGGTGATGATGCTGGAACTTTTGTTTGGTGCAGTTCCAATGAGATTTATGAAGATGAGTGCCTGAAGAGAACATGTAAATTTCCACAGTCATTGATGATATGGGGCTGCATGTCAGGTAAAGGGAGATGGCTGTCATTACATCATCAATAAATGTGTAGCGGGATGAAAGTCCCGGGTCCCAATTGAAAAGACGTTCCCGCTAGCTTGGCTAACGGGGAGTTCCCCTTTGGCTGACCTGGTAGAGGAACGGTCTTTTGTGTGAGCAGTCTGGGGTTCGATCCCACCGCCATGCCGGTCACAAAGGTCCTACGGTCACACTATCATTAGCGTTTATTCTTTTTATCGAAGAATATTTTTAGTGCTTTGATTCCAGGCAAAAACCTTGGTTATTAATGAATGTGTGTGAGAGCTATAACGGCGGGCAAGATGATGCCGTATTGTCAGCTGATCATGTTCGCAGCATTTGCACAGCATGTCGTACGCATGTCGGACATATCATGCCGTGGCACGATATGCTACATGAAATCATTGCCCATGTCGAACCGTGGCCAAATGGCGTAATTGAGGCAACCTTCACACCAGCGGCCAAAAGTCAGTAAGTGCCCATTTGACCCAGTCTCAGCTGGTGTCAGCCGGAGTCCAGGTGCCATCCACGAACATCCAACACCACTCATGGGGCACTAAGAAAAGGCGGGGCTGTTTGTTATATTATTGCTCCCGGTGTGTAGTGAGCGTCTTGTATGGCCGCACCCTGACATCGGGGTGAATGTGAGGCATAATTGTAAAGCGCTTTGAGCATCTGATGCAGATGGAAAAGCTAAATGCAGTCCATTTGTGCAGCCGGCACAAGAGTAGAGAGCAGGTGACCACATTCGAGCTGGCTGTGCGACTGGCCCCACATTTTCTAAGTGCCACACAAGTGTACCTTTACCAAACAACGCATATGTCATGCAAGTGTGCCCCCCCCCCCCCCAACAACACATACGGCGTGAGTAGTGTGTTGCCCCCCCCCACAAACACACACACCATGATCTAACATTGGCAGGTGCAGCTGAAATGGCCGGAGTACAATCGCTGTCCACAGAAGTGTGTATCTGGATGGCTGTAATGTTCAGCTGGAACAGCTGACCACTGTGTACCTGCCACTCAGCTGGAGAACATATATTGTGCCATGAACAGTGATGCCGGTAACGCGTTACTCTAATCTAACCACTTTTTTTGTAGTAACGAGTAATCTAACGCGTTAATCTTTCCAAATCAGTAATCAGATTAAAGTTACTTCTCCAAGTCACTGTGCGTTACTATTATTTTTGCATCGTGGGTCGATAGCAGCATTAAACTTGGTCCATGGGCTGGGAGTCGGGGCTCGACTGAACTGCCCACTTTAAGCGAGCTGTGAGCTTTTCATCTGCAGTTTTCTGCAGCAGATACGACTCGTCCTCACCTCTTAAAGCGCGCTGACAACAGAACACCTGCACTGAGCTTTACAAAGACATTTTTGGGTGATTCTTTAACTACGGGCACTATTGGCCTTGTAAATGTAATTTCCACCACACCATTGCCTTACAATATAAAGCACCTTGGGGCAACTGTTTGTTGTGATTTGGCGCTATATACATGTGCTCTGATGTTACTGTTTATCTCCATAGAAACTACCCAAATAATCTTTCATACAAACTTTTTAAAGGGACATTATTGTTGTGGTGGAAATTACGGCAATAGTGTGGGACGACTACATTTCGTTTAAAAAAATCACAACAGTTGTATGACATTGAATACCCCAATTATGTTTTGATTATTTTACTGATATTTTATTCAGAGATATTTTAAAACATTAGAAACAAACGTTTGTTTACTATTCATTTTTATCATTGAAGATCATAAGTCTGGGTGTGGGACAAGCAATATTTGCATATAATGATGCTGACAAAAGGTGAAAAAGTCATCATAGACTACTAGGACAAATTTCTTAAAACACTTTCATTGTAAAGATAACTATAAAAGTGTGAAATTTCCCCTTTTTTCTTTTTTTCATAAAATATGATCAAGGGACATAAAGGTGCCCGTAGTCTAAGAATCACCCTTTTATGCTTTTTTCCCTCCTTTATTTAAATCAAATCAAATCAATTTTATTTATATAACGCCAAATCACAACAAACAGTTGCCCCAAGGTGCTTTATATTGTAAGGCAAAAGCCATACAATAATTACAGAAAACCCCCAACGGTCAAAACGACCCCCTATGAGCAAGCACTTGGCGACAGTGGGAAGGAAAAACTCCTTTTTAACAGGAAGAAACTTCCAGCAGAATCAGGCTCAGGGAGGGGCATTCTTCTGCTGGGACTGGTTGGAGCTGAGGGGAGAGAATCAGGAAAAAGACATGCTGTGGAAGAGAGCAGAGCTCAATCACCAAAGATTAAAAGCAGAGTGGTGCATACAGAGCAAAAAGAGGTGAATAACAAGAAACACTCAGTGCATCATGGGAACCCCCCAGCAGTCTAAGTCTATAGCAGCATAACTAAGGGATGGTTCAGGGTCACCTCATCCAGCCCTAACTATAAGCTTTTTCAAAAAGGAAAGTTTTAAGCTTAATCTTAAAATTAGAGAGGGTGTCTGTCTCCCTAATCTGAATTGGGAGCTGTTTCCACAGGAGAGGAGCCTGAAAGCTGAAGGCTCTGCCTCCCATTCTACACCCTAGGAACTACAAGTAAGCCTGCAGTCTGAGAGCGAAGCGCTCTATTGGGGTGATATGGTACTATGAGGTCCCTAAGATAAGATGGGACCTGATTATTCAAAACCTTATAAGTAAGAAGAAGAATTTTAAATTCTATTCTGGAATTAACAGGGAGCCAATGAAGAGAGGCCAATATGGGTGAGATATGCTCTCTCCTTCTAGTCCCTGTCAGCACTCTAGCTGCAGCATTTTGAATTAACTGAAGGCTTTTCAGGGAACTTTTAGGACAACCTGATAATAATGAATTACAGTAGTCCAGCCTAGAAGAAATAAATGCATGAATTAGCTTTTCAGCATCACTCTGAGACAAGACCTTTCTAATTTTAGAGATATTGCGCAAATGCAAAAAAGCAGTCCTACATATTTGCTTAATATGCACATTGAAGGACATATCCTGATCAAAAATGACTCCAAGATTTCTCACAGTATTACTGGAGGTCAGGGTAATGCCATCCAGAGTAAGGATGGCCATTTAGAATTCTGAGCTGAGCCGCTCTGTATCTGCTCGTTAAAAACAGCTGATCCTCCGTGATGCATCAACAACTAACACTATTTTCCACTCAAATGCACCTAAACACTTTTTCTGAGGACCACATGATGTGAAAATGCAATAAAACTTTCTTACCTGTAAATCTGGTCATGTTTTCTGCACAAATAATTGTTATCCATTCTTTGTGCTCAAACGCCAAAGCAGGGGTGAATCCAGATGGAATGGGGGTATGGGGCAAGGATATGCTCCCCCCACAACACCCCTAGATTAAAGGTCTAGTTTTGAAGCCTTTTTTTACTACAACTACTAATACTACTTATAATAATAATTTCGACAAGTAAAATGTTTAGAGAGAATTTAAATGTTAGAAAAATGTTAGAAAGAATTTAATAGTTACATTTATAAACAATGGAGGTTATAAATTGCAAGTTTTACTGTTACAGTGCTGTCAACAGTTAAATATGAGGTCAAGAAAGAGGTCTTTATTTTACTTTTTATAAAACAAGTATTTTTTTTCATTGAAGTCAAGAAAGGGTGACTATAAAGTGAGTTTTTGTTGTGTGGGCTGCCAGAAGAGGAGGTACTGCTGGCCCACCACCAGAGGGCGCCCTGCCTGAAGTGCGGGCTTCAGGCACGAGAGGGCGCTGCTGCCACGGACACAGCCGGGGGTGACAGCTATCTCTTGACAGCTGTCACCCATCTACACTTCATCATCCCACTCCATAAAGACCGGACGTCATCTCCACCTCGTTGCCGAGATATCGTCTACCTTAGGAGGTAACTTTCTCTGCCTGTATTGATTGATTCCAAGAGCTATTGTGTTGCAGCTGTCTAACCAGAGGACCGGCGTGGGTCGCGACTGTTTCGTCCTACTTCCCGTCAGATAAGTGGTTAAACAGACGCTGCACGAGTGTGTGTTAGAGGTGGAGGTGGAATTCCCACCGTTGTTGTTACTGGGTGTTCACACACCCACATCTGATTGTCTCTGCTCCTCGCCAGCAGTACCAGATCCGACACGCGGAGACAGTGGCCACCTGGGGTGTTCGGGATTTGGCGGCTCCAGTATTCTCCGGGTTCGGCGGCGGAGGAAATCGTGTGGTTCCGGTTCTTCTCAGGACAGACGTCTTCTATCCTCGAGCCTGCCCACACGTCACCTTTGCTAATTGACTATTGTACTTATTCTGTAATCTGCTGTGTTTGGTTGTGCTTTTCGCAACAGTAAAGTGTTCATATTTGACTCTTTCATTGTCCGTTCATTTACGCCCCCTGTTGTGGGTCCGTGTCACGACACTTTCCCAACAGGTCGGCCAGCGTCATGGACTCCGAGGGGCGTCGCCCAGTCATTGAACGGCCAATGGGAGAGCAGGGTGCACAGGCGTCTGCAGGAGGCGTGATTGGTGAGTTGCAGCACATCCTCACCGCCTTTACGGCTCGGTTGGATCAGATGACCGAGCAAAACATCCTCCTGAACCGCAGGGTGGAGGCTCTCTCCACACAGGTGGCAGCGAGCGCTCAGGGCGCTGCTGCAGCTCCTCCTCCTGCCGACCCTGTGCAGGATATAAACGTTCCACTGGTCGTTCAACAACCCCTCCCACCATCCCCTGAAGCATACATAAGCCCCCCAGAGCCGTACGGAGGTTGTGTGGAGACGTGCGCGGACTTTCTCATGCAGTGTTCGCTCGTCTTTGCACAACGTCCCGTCATGTACGCGTCTGATGCTAGTAAAGTAGCTTATGTAATTAATCTGCTTCGAGGAGAGGCACGCGCTTGGGCTACAGCGCTTTGGGAGCAAAATTCACGGCTCCTTCATACGTACACTGGGTTTGTGAGGGAGTTCAAAACAGTGTTTGATCACCCTAATAGAGGAGAGACCGCTTCAACTGTGCTGCTGTCAATGAGACAGGGACGCCGGCGCGCAGCCGCTTATGCAAGGTCCGGCTGGAATAACGCTGTGCTCCGCGCCGCCTTCATAAACGGACTGTCGTCGGTCCTGAAGGAGCACCTGGTGGCCAAGGACGAACCACGGGATTTGGATGGACTTATTGATCTTGTTATACGGTTAGACAATCAGTTAGAGGAACGCCGTCGGGAGCGAGACGAAGGACGTGGCCGGGCACGCGCCGTCCCTCTCCCTTCCGGGTCTGAAAAGGTTCCGCCCTCCCCACGCTCCACAGCCGCAGCGCTCCGTGGGGCAACAGCACCCCCTGCTGGTGTTGCTAGGGAAACACGCAGGGCCAATATAAGATCAAATGACAGAATGAGGAGGCTGGTCCACGGGGAGTGCTTTTTCTGCAGCTCAAAGGAGCATATACAGAGAAACTGCCCCAAACGGCCAAAACGACAACACTCGCCTTTAGAGACTGGGCTAAAGGGGGGTCATAACATGCACGTGGGACACACACGTATTGCCACACGACTCCCACTTACAATCCTGAGTGGGGATTTAACCCTTCAAGCCCCAGCACTGGTGGACACGGGGTCAGAAGGGAATCTGCTGGATAGCAGATGGGCTAGGGAAGCAGGGCTCCCTCTGGTGGCGCTTCCTTCACCATTGCAGGTGCGGGCACTAGATGGCACCCTTAATCACGCACAAGACACAACCAGTAACTCTGGTAGTGTCTGGGAATCATCGGGAGGAGATCGAGTTTTTTGTGACTCCTTCTACCTCCCACGTGATTTTGGGCTTCCCTTGGATGTTGAAACACAATCCCCGGATTGATTGGCCGTGTGGGGTGGTGGTTCAGTGGAGCGAAGCCTGCCATCGGGTGTGTTTAGGATCCTCGGTTCCTCCCGGTTTACAGGCTAAGGAGGAGGTCAAAGTCCCTCCCAATCTGACAGCGGTGTCGGTTGAGTACCATGATCTTGCTGACGTCTTCAGCAAGGATCTGGCACTCACCCTTCCTCCGCACCGTCTGTACGATTGTGCCATTGATTTGATACCAGGCGTGGAATTCCCGTCCAGCAGGCTGTACAACCTCTCACGACCTGAACGCGAATCAATGGAGACCGACATCCGGGACTCATTAGCTGCTGGGTTGATCCAAAATTCCACCTCCCCGATGGGTGCAGGTTTCTTTTTTGTGGGCAAGAAAGATGGTGGACTCCGTCCATGCATCGATTACAGGGGGATGAATGAGATTACGGTTCGCAATCGATACCCGTTGCCCTTGTTGGATTCCGTGTTCACCCCCCTGCATGGAGCCAAAATCTTTACAAAATTGGATCTTTGGAATGCGTATCACCTGGTTCGGGTCCGGAAGGGAGACGAATGGAAGACGGCATTTAACACCCCGTTAGGTCACTTTGAGTAGCTGGTCATGCCGTTCGGCCTCACTAACGCCCCCGAAACGTTCCAAGCTTTGGTAAACGATGTCTTGCGGGACTTCCTGCACCGATTTGTCTTCGTATATCTGGACGATATTCTCATCTTTTCCCCGGACCCTGAGACTCATGTCCAGCATGTACGTCAGATCCTGCAGCAGTTGTTGGAGAACCGGCTGTTTGTGAAGGGCGAGAAGTGTGAGTTTCACCGCGCTTCTTTGTCCTTCCTGGGGTTTATCATCTCCTCTAACTCCGTCGCCCCTGATCCGGCCAAGGTTGCGGCGGTGAGAGATTGGCCCCAACCTACAAGCTGGAGGAAGCTGCAACAGTTCCTCGGCTTTGCAAATTTCTACAGGAGGTTCATAAAGGGCTATAGCCAGGTAGTTAGCCCCCTGACAGCCCTGACCTCTCCTAAAGTCCCCTTCACCTGGTCGGATCGGTGCGAAGCCACATTCAAGGAGTTGAAACGACGGTTCTCGACTGCACCAGTGCTGGTGCAGCCCGACCTTGGCCGCCAGTTTGTGGTCGAAGTGGACGCCTCTGACTCAGGGATAGGAGCCGTGCTATCCCAGAGCGGAGAGACCGATAAGGTTCTTCACCCGTGTGCCTATTTTTCCCGCAGGTTGACCCCAGCTGAACGGAACTATAACGTCAGCAATCGCCCCGGGACCAAGAACCAGAGATCGGATGCCTTGTCCCAGGTGCATGAAGATGAAGTCAAGACTGAGCTGTCGGATCCACCGGAGCCCATCATTCCGGAGTCCACTATCGTGGCCACCCTCACCTGGGACGTGGAGAAGACCGTCCGGGAGGCCCTGGCACGGAGCCCGGACCCCGGAACGGCCGAAGAACAGACTCTATGTCCCACCAGAGGCAAGAGCTGCTGTCTTGGATTTCTGTCACGGTTCTAAGCTCTCCTGTCATCCGGGGGTGCGACGGACCGTGGCAGTGATCCGGCAGCACTTCTGGTGGGTGTCCCTGGAGGCCGACATCCGGGAATATATCCAGGCCTGCACCACCTGTTCCAGGGGCAAGGCAGACCACCAGAAGGCACAGAGACTGCTTCAGCCACTTCCTGTGCCTCATCGCCCCTGGTCCCACATCGGTCTGGATTTTGTCACGGGCCTCCCGCTGTCCCAGGGCATGACAACCATCTTCACGATAGTGGGCCGGTTCTCCAAGGCGGCCCACTTCGTGGCCCTCCCGAAGCTCCCCATGGCCCAGGAGACTGCAAACCTCCTGGTCCACCACGTCGTCCGTCTGCATGGGATACCTACCGACATCGTCTCTGATCGTGGTCCCCAGTTTTCCTCACACGTCTGGAGGAGCTTCTGCCGGGAACTGGGGGCCACTGTGAGCCTCTCGTCCGGGTATCACCCGCAGACCAATGGACAGGCAGAACGGGCCAATCAGGAATTGGAGCAAGCCTTGCGCTGTGTGACGTCCGCCCACCCGACGGCCTGGAGTGAACATCTGGCCTGGATCGAGTACGCACATAACAGCCAGGTTTCCTCTGCCACCGGCCTCTCCATATTTGAGGTGTGTTTGAGGTATCAGCCCCCGTTGTTTCCCGTGGTGGAGGGAGAGGTCGGTGTGCCCTCGGTCCAGGCCCACCTGCGGAAGTGCCGTCGGGTGTGGCGCTCCGCCCGTTCTGCCTTGTTAAAGGCCCGGACGAGGGCGAAGACCCATGCAGACCGCCGGCGGTCCCCGGCCCATGCTTACCAGCCCAGGCAGGAGGTGTGGCTTTCCACGAAGGACATCCCCCTCCAGATGGACTCTCCAAAGTTCAAGGACAGGTACATTGGACCGTTTGAAATCCTCAAAATCCTCAGTCCTGCCACAGTGAAGCTCCGACTCCCAGCTTCACTGCGGATCCACCCGGTTTTTCACGTGTCAAAAATCAAACCCCACTGCACCTCACCTCTCTGTGCTCCCGGACCGGCACCGCCTCCTGCCCGGATCATCGACGGGGAGCCGGCTTGGACAGTGCGCCGGCTCCTGGACGTCCGTCGGATGGGCCGGGGGTTCCAGTATTTGCTGGACTGGGAGGGGTATGGACCCAAAGAACGCTCCTGGGTGAAGAGGAGCTTCATCCTGGACCCGGCCCTCCTGGCCGATTTCTACCGCCGTCACCCGGTTGAGGGGGGGGTCCTGTTGTGTGGGCCGCCAGAAGAGGAGGTACTGCTGGCCCACCACCAGAGGGCGCCCTGCCTGAATTGCGGGCTTCAGGCACGAGAGGGCGCTGCCGCCACGGACACAGCCGGGGGTGACAGCTGTCACTCATTATCTCTTGACAGCTGTCACCCATCTACACTTCATCATCCCACTCCATAAAGACCGGACGTCATCTCCACCTCGTTGCCGAGATATCGTCTACCTTAGGAGGTAACTTTCTCTGCCTGTATTGATTGATTCCAAGAGCTATTGTGTTGTAGTTGTCTAACCAGAGGACCGGCGTGGGTCGCGACTGTTTCGTCCTACTTCCCGTCAGATAAGTGGTTAAACAGACGCTGCACGAGTGTGTGTTAGAGGTGGAGGTGGAATTCCCACCGTTGTTGTTACTGGGTGTTCACACACCCACATCTGATTGTCTCTGCTCCTCGCCAGCAGTACCAGATCCGACACGCGGAGACAGTGGCCACCTGGAGTGTTCGGGATTTGGTGGCTCCAGTATTCTCCGGGTTCGGCGGGGGAGGAAATCGTGTGGTTCCGGTTCTTCTCAGGACAGACGTCTTCTATCCTCGAGCCTGCCCACACGTCAACTTTGCTAATTGACTATTGTACTTATTCTGTAATCTGCTGTGTTTGGTTGTGCTTTTCACAACAGTAAAGTGTTCATATTTGACTCTTTCATTGTCCGTTCATTTACGCCCCCTGTTGTGGGTCCGTGTCACGACACTTTCCCAACAGTTTTGGCAAAACAAGTATCATTGTCATGTTGAGGTGGCAGAGGGTTGTTGTCAACAGCTGGGGAAAGTAACTAAAAAGTAACTAGTAATCTGACTTAGTTACTTTTACAATTGAGTAATCAGTAAAGTAAGTAAGTTACTTTTTCAAGGAGTAATCAGTAATTGGATTACTTTTTCAAAGCAACTGTGGCAACACTGGCCATGAACAACATGAACAACAATCCACGCAATGCATATGTGTGGGTGGGCTCTCATGCTCTTATGACATGCTGATAATTACATACAGACAAGATCACATGCGGACCGGCCGGTAACATCTGAGCGCGCATGGCACGGTGTGTATTGTGATATCAGCCGGCCAGCCAGGCTAATAAAGTGTAGCTCACTTGGCAGACAGAAAGAGTGGAAAATAAATAAACATATATACAATAACGGGAAAGGTGTGAACTCATTCATGTGTGATTGCTTTGCTCATAACGCTGTGGAAACAGTGGGCGTGTCAGCTGATTGCCGTCCAGCGACTCACTGTCAGCTGGAAATGACAGCGGCTCAGTGCGCACGACATGTGAAATTAAAACACAGAGAACAGAGGCAGGACAAATAAATAAATAAATATTACAATAACTACATACATAATTACATAGAACAAAGGAACAGAGAGTGAGACTTTTTTCTTTGAGCTGAGTTTGTCAGCAGAGGTGGGCGTGTCCGTGCCAGCAGCAGCTATTGAGATCTGTGGATCCGCAAGTCACAACACAACACTACACCGTGAGGCGCGTGCATGGGCATGCTGTCCTCACATGGAAATACAATAAAACACATTATGCGTTCGCTACATGGGCAGCAGTGAGTGTGTCAGCGTACACAACATCAGGCAGGCTGTCCCATGTGAAAAGCTCTGATCATGTGAACACTCAGCTGACAATCTGACTGTCACGTCCACCACATGAGTTCTGGGCCACATGATGCAGTGTCCTTCAGTGCACCACTCGCTGGACACCTGGACAAGCGTCGCCGGCTGATGTGTCCAAGATATGAGCGCACAGCTTCATTCACATCAGTCCATTAGCTTGCTTACATCCATCACCATGGGTCACATACAGATGAACAGGAGGATACTTGTATTGTCCATTCTTTATAACAGGAGTTTTCTTTTTTTCTTCTTTTTTTTAGTGACAAGAGATTCATTATCAGTAACATGACCCTGTTACATTTAAACAGTACATTCATTGTTCCTATAATTTTCTGAATCTGTGCTTCACATTATTATGGGCTTCCGTATTTTTGTTGATTTATGTACATCATGTACATGTACATCACACCTGTCCAACCGTGTGTCTCTCCCGACAGCAGGTGGAATTTTTCGCGGTTCCCCAATTCATTTTATGTCTCAGTTTTTCAGCCAGTTCCTGCTTTTTTCTCCCAACTTCATGTTATGTGTGAAGGTGCCCTAAACGTTGTACTGGAAGAATACAAGAAAACTCGTCCTAGAGGAGAAGGTTGTCATGTTTGGGGTTTGTGGGGTTGTTTGATTTTTTTTTTTTTTTTTAGTGTTTATTTCATGTGTGTTTCTTTTCTATGAGTCTGATTGGTGTTTTTCTGTCTGTACACTCTTGTCTTTCTGTTGGGGTTTTGGTCTAGGTGTGTCTGGTCCCTTTTGTTTGCCACTCCTTCTTCCTGCTCATTCTCCTGCACCTGTGTCTGATTATCCCTCATCACACCTCTTATTTAAGCCTCACATTTTCCCCCTATCTCTGCCAGGTCGTTTGTGCATTATGCCTGCATTTCCAGCCTTCTTTCCTCAGTGCACCAGTTCCTTTTTCATGTCCAGCCATGTACTGACTGTCCACCAGTTTTTTGACCTTGCTGTTCATGTTTTGTTTTGGACACTGTTTCTCACTATTGTTTGCTGTCCTGTGTATCAAACCCTGCCTGGAAACCGACTAAAGCTTTTTGAAAATCCATGTGTTTGAGTCCTGCATTTGTATCCTTCCTTTTCATGCCAGAGACCATGACTAAGACGCCCACTGTACAAAGTTGAAGATACTTGATCAGTGGTTGCTCTGTGTCATTACCTGTTCATTGCCAATCCATAATTAACCAACTTCATCAGTAAAATATCAGTAAATCCATTCAGCTACTGGCCAGTTTTCACTGGGGGTCACCAGGAACATTTCACACTGAAACCAAGTGCACTAACCACTTGGCCACCACCCCTGCTGACTTCATCGGTATCATATAGAAATAGATTATGTACCAGAACAGCCAATCAGCCTGACCATTTCTTCAGATTTCACAGATTTGTTTGTATTTCAGTAACACAGTGAATATGTGAAACATCGTGGCAGATTACTGAAATTAATATTTTGCTTTGTCGTGTAAAATACATGATACAAAAGGTTTAACACGATGATAAAAGACCCAGTTCTTCACACATGGGCCAAGATCTCTTTTTACTGCACTTGGAGTATACGAGTATACGTATGTCACAGGACCTCTCAAACTAGAACAAAAAAATTAAAAAATACCCCCCATCTTATATTATTAAAATGTTCTTAAAATTGTGTTAAAATCTTGTCTCATTCTCATGAACCAAATATTGTGGATCATCACACTCCTAGAGAGCAGTGACGAATCTTTATATACATATACATGGTTGTGGCGTAAATGAGGTGCTGTAATAACACCAGGAGAGCTGAGAAGGAATTGTGTGTTCTGCAGTAAAAACAAGTGGCACTGATATTTGCAATTTCCCAGACTGTTTAGTTCTTTGAGCTGACGTTATCAACCTGACAATCCAGGATGAACCTGTGAGGATGGAAACCGCCTGCTCGCTCCACTACTGATTTTTTAAATTAAAGGACTTCAAATGATTGTACTGAATTTTGAGTTTAGATTTCTTTCAGCAGGGCATAACCCAAAGTTTCTGGGAAACTGAATGTGGTCACTTGCACATTGAAGAATAAAAGTACACATTGGTGTTAATACATAGAAATCCAATAACTTTATTTTACATTCATACATCTAGAACATTGTACAATTATATTAATTTAGTTTGGAAAAGAAAAACCCAATCCAAAAAAAAAAAAAAAACCCAACAACAACAAAAAAACTAAACAAATCCTGAACATTTACAATGATTGATTTGCATGTTTTGAGGTTCTTACAAGCGTTTTAAAAAAAAACATACAAACACACTCGCACACAGGGATCAGGACGAGTGACGTCCTAGATTTGTACCTTAGAGTCGCACTGAAAGGAGAGGAATCCAGCCGATGCAGAGAAAGGCACAGTGAATACACAGTGTATGTACAAACAAAAACCTCAACACTTACACAACTGTACTGTAGGATCCAACAAGAACCAAAAACTGTCAACCTTCACTTATGAAAAACAAAAACCACATCGATACAAATACATCTGAAGGAAAATATTTTTTCAGTATTAAAGCAGGACTTTGAAACGCAGTTAACACTTAGACTGTGGATCGGCTCTGCCAGCAGAGAGCGAACGCACAGATACAATTACACAATACGTCACAATACTTATGCAGCTGTCCGCTTCCTGAACGTCAACAACTTTAAACGAGTACCTCATGCAGATCCTCTGACAGCAGCATCGCCTGATATGTGTCAAAAAAAATAATCCAATTACTACGTTGCCTACTCTTCCACACGAATGGCAACTTGACATGGTATAACACGCACATACCGCTACGTAGAAACGTATAGACAACTCTATACAGCCGCGAATTTCAGTATCTTAAAATATATGTACCACCCATCAAAATTTCATACTTTCAGAAAAGTAAGATCTGATATAAAATACTTTATTTTCAAAAAAACTGATTTACATTCCATCCTTCTGAATAAAATAAAGCTTTATATTCGTACCTTCAAAGCTTAGAAACACTCCCAACAGATATAGTTTTTTATATCTACATAGAAACAATAAAGTGACTAAGATGCCGTACGTGGCTCTATGTTCACATGTAGTGGAAACCCGTTTAGAATGGCATTTGCTGCCAATTTATTTAATAACACAGTGTGGCACTATTTTATTTTTTTTTTCGGATGATTGTACAAGTCGGGAATCTTCAAATGCCAGGGTCAAGATTGCCTTTGTCAGATCTACTCGTTATTCCCCCTCAGCATGCCTTTGTCAAGTCAGTGGGCATGTCGGCCGTCGCCATGCGGTACTGGATCTTTGTGTTGGTGATGGCACCGTGCTTTTGTCGAAGATGCAGCCGTAGCTGACTCTTGTGGCGGAAGTGCAGGTTGCATTTCTCACACTGGAAACAAAAGAGGTGCACAGTTATGGTCAGACACTTTTACTGACCGCACAGCGTGATAAAGTAAATATGATGTGGTAGCAGCGAGTATCTGCCTACATGATAGGGCTTTTCCCCCGTGTGTATGCGCAGGTGGCTCTTCAGTGTCTGCAGGTGACGGAAGCGTGTTCCACAGATTTCACATGGGTATGGCTTCTCGCCAGTGTGAATCAACACGTGGGCACGCAGATGAGCCACCTAAACATATGCACACACACACAAAAACAAGTGAACAATCAGAGCATCCAAAACTACTCAAGATGGAGTACGTCAAACGAAAACCTGCACCTGTCATTTTGGTTCAACTGCGTATTAACACCATTAGCTACACAGAGAAAAAAGTTTTAAGCCAATATTTTGGGGTTAAATGATTACCTGCACAAAACGAGCACCACAGGTCTCACACTTGTATGGCTTCTCTCCCGAGTGGATGCGAGTGTGAGTTTTGAGGTTAGCTGGTCGGTTGAACTGAGCACCACAGATATTACAGCGATACGGTTTCTCTCCTACACAAAAAAGACAAAATGTCAGCGTAGGGTAGAAGCTTAAAAAGGCAACCAGGAAGCTGAGAGCTCGGCGTACCCGTGTGCACTGTCTTGTGGCTGGCCAGGTTGCCCTTGTAGCGGAAAGCTGCCTGGCAGCGGTCGCACTTGTATGGCTTGTCGCTGTGCACTTGAAGCATGTGTTGTTTCAGCGCTTCGTCCTCGGGAAACTTTGAGTCGCATTCATTGCAGAAGAATGTTCCGTTTTCTGTTCCAGGAGGAATCAGCCCAATTAGCACCTACATCTATATTTGTTTATCGTGAGGCGTGTACGGGCCGCAAACTCACCACAGCTGGAGTCGGAGTATTCAGAATGCAGCTCGGCCATGTCTTCAGCCAGACGCGTCCTGGGCGTGTTGGGACAGACGTCCGAGTGCTGCGGCGACTGCGAGCCACACGATGAGCAGTTCAAGCGGCTCAGGTAATGTGGTGGGTGAACATCGCCGCTCCTCAGCGAGCCTTCGAGCACACTGCAGACAGGAATGTCAGTCAGAATTCACACACACACACCGTGACTGATCCCAGTACAGCGGACGACTGGATTAAAAAAGGACAATAACACTACTTTTTCTTTGCCTGTTCATGAAGAGTAATTTCCGTTTTGCTGTGGGTAAAAATTTACACTTTCATAAAGTGCAGGTCACAAGTTATATCAGTCACTCACTGAGCTTCAGGGAGTGCGCAATTACGCATTTGTAACAAATCTATTCACAAAAATGATTTTGTTTTTCATCATTTTATGCTTAAAAGGAAAAAAATACATTCAGCCTAAATATAATATTCCGAGGACGGCGATGCACCATCTGTTCAGTTGTGACACCATGAGAAGTGATTCATTGACACTGTATTACAGTAGAAGAGGATTAAAGAAAACCTACAAAATAAAGTAGCAGTGGTATTCTGCTCCATATATAGACTAAATTATTAAAGCAATCCAACGGGAAGACAGAAACAGCAACAATTAAAATATTTATAATCCATCGTCATCATCACTAAATTAAAGTTTTTTTTAAAAAAAAAGGAGGTTCCCCAAATCAAGCAAACAGTAGATGTTTTTACCTGCCAATGATGTTGTTGAGTCGGCTAGCTTGTGGCACGGGCAGATCCTCGCTGTGATCACTGCTCTTGTTTGTCATTTGTAGGTCGAGGCTCTCAGGGTCACCGGGATGAAGGTAGGACTGCAGGCCAAGGCGCTGAGACGAGCACAGCCCGGGATCCCGCAGCACCGCCTCATCTTCCTTCACACTCTGATTCAGGACAATGAACTTGTACTTCTTCCAGTTGCGAGCTTTTGGGTCCTGTGTCCCTTGTGGAGCTTGTGCTCCTGCTGCCTGGGAGAGGCCAGCGTTCTTGCTGCTGCTGGATTCTGTTGGCGAGTTGGGCTGACAGTCTGATTTCAGGGGGCTCTGCGGACTGCTCATGAGGCTCTTGCGGCCAGCAGAGGAGATTCCCAGCGGATAGTGCTGATGGATCAGGTCTTCCTCCGGCCGAGGAGCATAATCTTTGCCCAAGTCTTTCTGGTGATCAAGGGTCAACACAGGAAATGCCCGTTTCCGTGTGCTGAGACCTATAGACTGGCCGACCCCCTCGTGGCTTTCCTTCCTCAGCTCGTCGTCTCTCCCTACCTCTCTGTTGGTGTAGGTGGAAGAGTGGATAATGTTGGCAGAGCTGGCTGCCCGGGTGTATTCTGCCCTGATGGTATTGGTGCCGTCAAGTGGAAAACAGTGCTTGTGGTGGATTCCACTCTTCGAGAGGTCCGCAAAAGCAGTTTTGGTATCAGTCAGTTTGCAGAGTGGGAAGGGGAACCCCGGCATTGGAAACTGCCCGTAGAGATGGTAGTTGCTGGGGGTGCTCACCCCGCTGAACATGTTTGTTCCGTACGGCCGACTGTCCCTGAATGGCGCCAAGCGGCTGTGCAAACTTTCAACAACATCGTGGGGCCGGTAAGCGTGGACATCCTGAGGTAAAACCAAGGGACTCACCAAAAACTCATCTCTGGGAAGCTTGGCAGAGGGGTCACTGTGGAAAGAACCAGGAAGTTACCAATCACTACAGCTACTGACTTGCATAGCTTTGACATGAGACATATCACCACCAACCTGGATTTAATAAATCTGTGGCACGTATCCACAACATGGTCCATCTGCAAGTAGATGGCCGTGTTCATGATGGCCATGATCAGGCTCTCCTTTAGAGCCAGACGGGACGTGTACATAAACTCCAGCAGAATAGCAAAACCTTCTGGGTCCACTTTGGGGTCCAGGCTGATAGCGTTCAAGTTGCACTTGTGGGAGTCAGTAAAGATTGTGTAGAACAGCCCACTGCAGTCGTGAAAACAAAAGGAAAAAGTTAGCCCGGTGGTTTCTAAACAGGAAGCACTTTGGATAATGTTGGACGTTAGACACACCTGCAGGCCATGAGAACAGTCTTATGTGCACGGAACTGTTGTCTGTTCACTAAGATTGTGACATCTGTCAGAATGTCTCTGCTGCGCAGCCGATTCAGGTTGAGCAGCACATCGCTGGCATGACGTGTGAACTGTATGCAGCTGTCTGCTGCGCAAGCCATTTTGTCAAGATCTGCAAACAAAGAAAAAATAAAAAAAATAAGTGTCTGAGGTTTTCTGCAATATGAACCATATGTGCAGGAAATTTTAAATTCATTAGGTTACAGTTACATTTGATTTGACCCTCAAGAGGTATTTAATACACCAGTTTCACCAGAAGGCGGCGCCATTTGTTAAAAAAATCTGTCAACACCAACAGACAGATTACTGTCTGGAGCTGATTGTATTAAGTTTGCTATAATTCAGTTATAACCATTTTATAAGAAATGTTTCATACTTATTAAACACAAGTAATAAATAATAGTGCATTTTCAGTTTATTTATCAAATTCTACAATAATGAGCATTTGTTTTAAATGTCACAGATAATTTTGCAAATGATGAAGTATTTCATTCAGTTTAACACTGACGAAGGAGTGGAATCACTTTAAGAGTAACTTTACTTTGGAGGGGAAAAAAAGAGAGTTTGATGGTCAGGATTTTAAAGAAGTTCCACATCATTTCTTCATCCTAAATGACATCAGCTTTCTGACTGGCAACTTTAACATCCGATTTTTCTGCCAATGCAACAATCAGCATGATGCAATTAAATGAGGAATTGGGTTTTTTTTTTATTATTATTTTTTTGGTCAAACAAGCGGCCAATCTTCATTTTGCTGTGAATAAATATTCTATTAAAGAGCATCATTTATCCTATAATTGCATAGTTCCAGGTCATGAAGAAAGAAAGAACCCACAGGAGTGAATATGTAATCAAGTTAAAGTGAATGCAAGTCAGAATACATTTACAGTCTCATATTTATTCTCACGCCTTCAAACGTATAACTTCAAAGCTCTGATGTACACATACGTATATCCCCACTCGTGGACATGTTCTCGCGTACATGCATTTTGACATATTACATACACATGCATAAAGTTTCTCTCACACTCATATTTTGACAAATACACGCTTACTCAAATTTCCATCTCACATACATATACATGCATGGATTTACCCCCCCACCCCCCATACATACAAACAACCTCACAGATACGTGCACATATACAGTCTGTTTGCATATATGCATTTTATCACAGCCTCATACACACAAATCGTCTCACGCGCATACATACACAAACATTTAATCACTCACATGCACATGTTTTTACATGAAGACATAAAGTCTCACATATATACTCATTTTGTGACATACATGCAGGAAGTCTCACACATACACAGTCTCACATAGGACACATTTCTTACGCATGTGATCCCTCTCTCACACACGCGCGCGCACACACACACACCCGCATTAAACTGCACACGTGTGCGAGTCCCATAAACAGTCGTGTCGGGCACGGCCCCGCGCACATACGCCCGATTTCTGACGGTGTTTTAAGTGCGTGTCTGGAACCAGAACGCAGACAAAACCAACACTTTAACTCTGTGTAAAAAGCTGAGAAACTAACTCCACAACTTATTACGCGGCGCAAGAGCATGCGCGCGGGCTCCGACACTTTCAAAGAGGAGCCCGTGCGCGTCTGTTTGGCTCTTTAGTGTCACAGTGGAAACATGAAGTCAAGCTGCTCAGACGAGGCTTCTGCCGCGGAAAAAAGAAAGAAAAAAAACCTCACGCCCATTAACAGTGACATTTCCGCTCCAGTCTGACGGTAACACACACACACGGGCTGGTGAGCGCACTTTTTTTTTTTCTCTCTCTGCGCTCCGCTCGGCCATCATAAAGTCCCACCAGCAACTTCACCTGACAGCGCTCAGCGGGGCAGAAACACACAGTGAAATAAAGCTGTGGATCACACGGAGCGCAGCGGCGTGCCGTGTGTCCGGAGCAGCACGGCACGCCGCCCCGCTGCGCGCCTCTGCCGCCGCCGTGAAGGAGCTGTCAGAGGAGCGGCTGTCACCGCGCTCCGCCCGCCGCGGCCGCGAGCCCAAAGTCAAACATTAAACACCGCAAAACGTCGTAAAGCACCGGCGACACACAACCACCAAACACGTTCGCGCCAAACGACAAGAAAAAAAGAATTTAAATAAATCACCTGGTAGCGCTTTCCTAGAAACTTCTTGCATCACCACTTCTAAGAACCCCCGTTCTAAGAATCAGACCAGCTCAATTCTCGGAATTTGAGCCTCGGACTGTACCATTTGCTCAGCGCAGGGGGAGAGACCAATCCGCCTTTCAACTCATCACCTAAGGTGTTTTTCTAAAGCACATCGGGTGCTGTCAAATTTACAGCCGGTGGAATTTCTTCTAAATATTACGACGAACACAAAAACAAGAATAATAGTGGAAAAAAATAATACTTTGAACGTTTTCATGCGCATTTAGACCCCTGCTTTTGGTAGCGTCCAGTCACACGGGCCGTCGAGCCCGTGACGTCACAACTCCCATAAACCTCCGAGATTCTCAGAACTAATTTTATATTCCGTGACTTTAAACGGCGCTGCGTGGCGTGGAGCGCGGCGGCGGCAGCAGCAGCGGCAGCAGGTAGAGAGCGAGACGGGACTCCGTGTGTGTGTGTGTGTGTGTGCGCGGGGCTGCTGACGGCGCTGCTGTGGCTCCACGGGACACGCCGCCGGTCGTCTGTAGGCAGACATGAGTTGCGAAGGTATGAGAAGTTCGTCGCACACGCACAAAGCACGCTTGAAATCACAAGTTTGTCTTAAAAATGCAATAAAAACTATTAAAAACAATATAAAAATGATCGTCAAGGCGTTTAGCTAATTTAAATCGTGCTGTATCTTATTGTTTACATATTAAGATGTGGTCCTGTGGAAATGTAATGTCTTCATGAAAAGGTCAGGGAAGAAAAAAAAATACTATATATATATATATATATATATAAAAAATAAATGATTTTCTTTTTTCTCTTACAGTATTATTAAACACAATCAAAGGTTAAGCGTTTTTATTATTATTATTATTATTATTAATTAAAGCCTGGCCACTTTGTAGCTTTACAAAATCAACACACAGGTGATAAGGTGATAATAATCAATGCATAATCAATCTAATGTGCTTATGAAACCAGGAAATCGTTCATTCATAAGATATTCTGCAGTTTTAAATAATTAGCACTTTTTATTGCAAATTACTTTATATTTCACAACTTAAAAATGTTTTGCTGCACCTTCGCTCTATGGGTGCTAACATTTTTGCACAGTATAGAGGATACCTGTGAAAATATCCACATATAAAAATGTGCATATTCACAACAAAACCATTGTATGCACTGTTGCATAGTTTGCATACAATATTTCAATTGTGAATATGGATATTTACAAGAAAAACACTGTATGCAATATATCCAGTTTACATTAAAATGTATATAATGTTTGCACAACAAAAATTCTATTCATTGTTGTGAACATTGCATACCGTGTATTTGTTGAGAACAACAAATACACAGTATGCAAACTGGAAATATTCCTGCAAAATTAATTGCATTGGTTTTAATTCCAAGTCCAAATTGCAACACTTCTCAGATTGGTGAAAAAATACCTTATTTCCCAGCCCATGTGTTGTGTTTCAATTTGTCGTCACTTTTGAGCTTTTAAAATTCACAAAGCCACAGAAGAGTGAGGACTTGTGTGAACCAGTGTCTTTGTAACAAATGATGTAAGTTCTGTGGTTGTGAGACGTGTACGAGTACATCAGATAAGTTCTATTAATTTGATTAATTGTGGGGAAGCACTTACTGTCAGTGACTCACCATGGAAACTTCGTTTGCGGCGGTTCCACACCACAGAACCTCTGTGTTTGCTCATCGAGAACACTCCTTGGCACAAAAATAGCATTTGCTGATCTGTCAATACAGGTTAAAAGTAATTACCAGAGCATGAGGTTACAGTGAGTATAGTGAAAGTGTCACATGAGTCAAACAACAACCATAGCATTTCAAACGCTATTAGAATCAGTGATGCAAAATATACTATTCTACTTCACTGCTTTGAATATTACACAACTCTAAACACAGTGAGAATGAGTGGATTTCTTCAAATTATTTGGATTTCCTCAGGTTTAATTTCGATTTTTAATACAATATTTAAAAAAAAAAAGGTAAAAGATGTTCAAGAGCATTCCAGATGTGAAGCAACTGAAGCAGATCAGCACAGAGGGAAGTCTGAAATTCAAAAATAAAGCTTTTGTTATGTGGGCTTCATAATAAATTGCTCCTTTCACCTCTCAATTTTCGCTATTTTTGTAAGAATGTAGTCTCTTTTTTTTCTGGGTGATGTTCTGCAAAACACATCACTTAAAGAACTGATCAGTCTTAATATTCATAGTTCCCCTTTAAGATGTTTCTGTAATATTTTACAAGAAGCACATATGCTGAGTGTTTGTTAACTAGTCATAAATTATTTACCGGTATCATGTAATCCTTTCCTACTAGTAACAGTTGCACAAATGTTTCATGCAGGACATTTGAGCACACACTTTCCTTCTTTCATTTAATGTGGAAAAAAACCCAAACACCCTCCACCAAAATGAACCAGACAAAGCGCTTTTCGACACTTTTCTTTCTTAACCATTTGTGTGACAGCACCTTGTGCCCTAATGTAACGGACATTTCCCTGTGGATCCCGCAAGCATCCGCCCATCTGGATCTGGCATCCTACTGAAAACACTCCAGGTGTTCATAAGCCATCGGGGACAAAGAAAAAAGGTTTCCAAAATAATTAAGACACATGCTTTTACAACAATCTCCGATTCAGCACTGCCAAATAAAGACTGTGTGGAGCTCCAAACAAAGAGCAGCGTCAACTTTATTTCAATCCACTTGGGGGATGTTTAAGGCGCTCCAGCACAGTTATGCATAATGCACGGCCATAAACCATCCAGGAGTTAGGGGAGAGATGTGTAATTTACCACGGCCCCATGCTGTGCCCGGCTATAGAAGGATGAGATAATTACCGCAAATCCTCCCAAAACTTTTATTCAACCAAATCCCAACAAACAATAAGTGACCCACTTTCAGGGAGACAGAGAGGCAGTGAAGGGTCACCAATCAGCGCGTCCAATCTGATTCAGGTCAAAGGGGTCACGCCTTTCAGGTCTCCAACTTTCTTTCAGCTTGATACACGGCACCGAGTCCACGTAGTCACGGCGGCGCGTCGAGAAACATCCTCCACACCTCCGCCGTGGTGTGAAACGTCTCTGCACGGCGTGATCGGTCACCCAATAGAAATGTCCACTGACAAAAGCCCCAGGCCCGGAGGTTGCCTCACTTCTTCTTCTTCTTTTTTTTCATAAACTGCACACTTTTGTCTCATTTCACAGCATATTTCTGCCAACTTCAGTGTTCATTGTCAGCAAAGATGTGAGTGTGGAGTTTTGTTCTGAGCGGCATGATGCAACCCAGCTGTAACACCAAACACATAATGCTGTTAGCTACAGAGGTCTTTTTAGTTCCTTTCTTTAAAAGAATTTCTCTTTATATTGTAAGTTTCACTTTTTCTTAACCCCATGCTTCCCAGACACATTTTGTCTTTTTTTTTTTTTTTTAACAGTAAAATTGTCTTTTGACAGACGGGGATCATGGGTATAAAACGATGTGAAGAAAAAGATTTGTACTTCAAGTGGCGTGTGCGTTTGTACATTTTATCATCTGTTTGAAGACTTCAGACTCGGTGGAAGACATAATTTAACATGTCACTTAAAGATCATCAGCTGTTATAAATTAGCGAAATAGAAAGTCGCTGATGCCACTTCAAAAGACTTCAGATCTGGATTCTTTCTTTTCAACCTTTCATCCTGTTTGATGCCAACGCTGTGTGCAAAAAAATTTTAGGCACCATTTAAAAAAAAAAATTCTAGCACTGATGCTGATAAATATCAAACCAGAATAAATCTCTCTTATGGCCACCCTTTACCTTTTAAAGCTGAGCTGTTTTGGGTGAACACTCACATCTTGATAAATTCTTTATTCATTGATTTTTACCCTCAGTTGTCTTTGTGGGCTCATGCATTGGACTGTAAACTAAAAAAGACACCATTGATTTATTCACATGAAAATGTGTTAAGTTCTTTTAGTAAGACACACAAAAATCCTGTGCACCACAGATAGATATTAGACCATGGAAGACTCCACTGAATTTGGGAGGTGATCCAGATTCGGATTCTAGATCAGGATTTCAATTTGTACGCTTCACTTTGTCAGATTTTGAGGATTACGTCAAAACTACAAAATGTATTTTCACAAAATTTTCACCATAATAATTTCAGAATAATAGTGGTATGTGACTAAAAAGATTAATCCAGGTTTTGAGTATATTTCTTATTGTTACATGGGAAACAAGGTACCAGTAGATTCAGTAGATTCTCACAAATCCAACAAGACCAAGCATTCATGATATGCACACTCTTAAGGATATGAAATTGGGCTATTAGTAAAAAAAAGTAGAAAAGGGGGTGTTCACAATAATAGTAATAGTTATCTGCTGTTAACGCTACAAACTCAAAACTATTATGTTCAAACTGCTTTTTTAGCAGTCCTGTGAATCACTAAACTAGTATTTAGTTGTATAAACACAGTTTTTCATGATTTCTTCACATCTGCGAGGCATTAATTTTGTTGGTTTGGAACCAAGATTTTGCTTGTTTACTCATGTGCTGGGGGTCATTGTCTTATGAAACACCCATTTCAAGGGCATGTCCTCTTTAGCATAAGGCAACATGACCTCTTCAGGTATTCTGACATATCCAAACTGATCCATGATACCTGGTATGCGATATATAGGCCCAACACCATAGTAGGATAAACATGCCCATATCATGATGCTTGCACCACCATGCTTCACTGTCTTCACTGTGAACTGTGGCTTGAATTCAGAGTTTGGGGGTCGTCTCACAAACTGTCTGTGGCCCTTGGACCCAAAAAGAACAATTTTACTCTCATCAGTCCACAAAATATTCCTCCATTTCTCATTAGGTCAGTTGATGTGTTCTTTGGCAAATTATAACCTCTTCTGCACATCTTTTATTTAACAGAGGGACTTTGTGGGGGATTCTTGCAAATAATTAGCTTCACACAGGCGTCTTCTAACTGTCACAGCACTTACAGGTAACTCCAGACTGTCTTTGATCATCCTGGAGCTGATCAATGGGTGAGCCTTTGCCATTCTAGTTATTCTATCCATTTTGATGGTTGTTTTCTGTTTTCTTCCATGCGTCTCTGTTTTTGTTTTTGTTTTTGTTTTTTTTTTTGGCCATTTTAAAGCATTGGAGATCATTGTAGATGAACAGCCTATAATTGTTTGCACCTGCGTATAAGTTTTCCCCTCTCCAGTCAACTTTTTAATCAAACTACGCTGTTCTTCTGAACAATGTCTAGAACGTCCCATTTTCCTCAGGCTTTCAAGGAGAAAAGCATGTTCAACAGGTGCTGGCTTCATCCTTAAATAGGGGACACCCGATTCACACCTGTTTGTTCCACAAAATTGACGAACTCACTGACTGAATGCCACACGACTATTATTGTGAACACCACCTTTTCTACTTTTTTTAACTAATAGCCCAATTTCGTAGCCTTAAGAGTGTGCATATCATGAATGCTTGATCTTGTTGGATTTGTGAGAATCTACTGAATCTACTGGTACCTTGTTTCCCATGTAACAATAAGAAATATACTCAAAACCTGGATTAATCTTTTTAGTCACATAGCACTACTATTATTCTGAACACTACTGTACATTGGTGTTAGGCCTTGGAAGACTTCATTAAATTTTGGAGATCGGGATCTGAATCCGGATTGTGGATCAGAGTTTCACTTTGTAGACTGTTAAGGATTACATCAAAACTACTTCACAGATATGATGATGTAAAACCAAGATCAGGAAGACACTATTTAGTTTCAGACTGTGAATTAAATATCACACTGGAACATCTTGATCAGTTGGATCATTCTGGATCAGTACGCAATTATTGCATTGCGCTGTGGAATCCGGATCGAGGTAAAGTCCGGGTCACAATGTCAATCACACATCTGTTATTTTGAGTCCTCGTCAACCCTTGGCAGACGTCAGAAATCTCAAGATTGCTCTTGTTTATATATACAGTAGTGGCTGTGCTTCTCCTTCATTTATGTTACATTCATGCAAATTAATGAAATATAAATGTTTGTTACTTTGCAGTGGTCAAAAGAGAATTCTAAAAATTGTAATTAGTACAAGAGAAAACCTTCCAATGAATCTAAGAGGATTTGATGGGATGATGCATTTGTATGGATGTTTCAGTGGCAGATCAATGGGGTGGGGGCTGAGGGGGATGTAACCACCTCTCCTTCTGAGCTGCTTAACAAAGGAGTGATAAATATACAGGAAAAGTCTTGCATAAAGAAAGGATGAATTGATTAATGCTGCAGATTTCCATTGTTTAAAATAAAAAAGTGTAACAAAAATGATGACTACAGAGTCAGTATTTAGCTTCCTAGATTACCTTAGAATGCAGGAAAAAGGCTATAGATTTTAAATTTTAAAATCCTGTCACCACCACCCCCCTTTTCACCTGAATCTAAATCCGCCCCTGTATCCCCAAGAGCAATTAAAAATAATAAATAAAATAATAATAAAAATATGTCAGACATCCAAGCAACTCTACTGAATCTCAGATAATGAACAACTAAAACTGAATGAGTGAATAGTTGAATAATTTTATTCAGCATGCACATGAACAAAATACCAACATAAACTCTTACTAACATAACAAATAAAAAAAAAAGAAAATACAACAATAACTCAAACAATTTCCCAAATTGGGTGCCGCGTGGGCTGAAGCAAAAGCTTATAAACGCCCACCCCGTACACCAGTTACTATACACAGTTAAATACACTCAAAACGAGATAACAATCAGAAAATAACATAACTGAACAGAACAGAAAAGTCAAATATATGATGTGCAAGTAAACAAAAAAAAAGAGAACCACAAAAACATTTAGCTTAACATACTATAGTGAGAAATTTCATTATTTTTATAAAGCCTTTTAACACCTACCAATGAGCCACATGATTTAATACTATCAGCACAATTATTCCAGATTCTAACACCTTTTACAGAAATACAATGACTTTTAACAGGAGTTCGACTCTTTCTTCTTTCAAATCTCAATGTTCCTCGCAAATGATAACTGGACTCCCTCATTTAAACAACTCCTGAACATGTAGAGGCAAAAGATTTTTAACTTTGTACATGATCAAGAGGTTTAAAATCAGTATAAATGCACTGTGCCATGACAGTTTTGTGCACACTCTCTGGCGACACACCTGCATCATTAGCACGCTCAACTGAGTCACAGCTCCCCTCCGCCTGAAGCTAGATCTGCCCCTGGATTTTCAGGGAGTTTTCCTTTTCACTTAGAAAAGCAGCACACGGACATGTACATCTGTGTCGTGGTTGTACAAGCAGCTACAGATGTGTAAACACTCCATTAAAGACGATTTTCTTCTTTGTCTCGGCACACAAACTTTGGAGTGACTTTGTACGGCGAGGCTGTGAGGATAACCTTGAGTTCAGCGGCACGGTCAGGTTAAGTGTTCACGTTGGAGTAGGAGCAGAGGCGTGTTAGTGGGCTTGAATTCCAATGTAGTCAAATCAAAGCGTGTAGATTCAGGACTTTCTCAAGGCCAGCTGAGAGCAGCCAGGAATGCAGCTTGCAGACTGAACACGATGGAATTTTCCACACGTCAGAAACAGTCTCCAGCCAGTGTGCCATCTGCCGGATAACCACTCAGTTACCAAAACTAAGAATGCGTTTTTCAAACAAAGCATAAAGGTTTGTAAGCTTTCAAACACACGACTTCCAGGAGGTCGTTCAGAGTGGTTACGTGTGGATCACAGATCAGTCTGACAGCTGAAAGCCGTGCGTCAGACACGTTGGACGTTTGACAGAACACCTGATATTCTGTTTCATGCTCTGACATGACCTCTGTGCTGAGAATCACAGTCTACACAAGTGGATTTTATTTCTGTGCACCACCCACATTAATGGACCAATGAGATTCGCCCGTTAGAACCAAACCCTTCCCTGCCCCGCTGTCACAGCTTCCTTTGTCTCCTATTAAAGCTGAGAAGTTGATTTGCTGGTTGTGTTGTTGTGAGGCTCCTTCTTCACACTGTACTGTTTCCACTTTAACACTGTCGCCTCCTCAGAAGTGTGGACACGTAGTCTATGTTGTGTTCATGGAAAATGTCCCTTTATGTGTCACACCACTCGGTTGGTTGCTATGCTTGAAGGATTATGGCGGCTGCACATGTGGGGGTGGAGTGTTTACGCTCCCACGTGTGTGTATGTGCGTGTGTGAGAGAGACAGAGAGAGAGAATGACTCAAACTGAAGAGTTTATATCCAACGAGCTGGGGTACCCAGCGCTGCCCGGGTTAACCTGTTTTAGACATAAGCCAAATGCCAATCATTTTAATCCAAACAATTGCCCAACATTTGTTTTTGTAATGCTGATGTCTTATAAATATAATAGTTAATGGGATAAAGTTTGTCCAGCAGAACTATAAGAGGTGGACTCCCCAAACTAAGTGGAAATACTTGGTTAAAAGACAAACACATTTGAAGTCCTTCATGCAGACTCTGTTTTGCAATCAAATTTATAACAAAATTACACACAAAAGGTAGGTAACAGTAAATGTAAATATCAATGAATGAAAATTGAGGTAGTGGTGTATTTCACTGTTTTTATATTGCAATTTTACAAACATAAAATGAATGTAGGGGCAGCACGGTGGGTTAGTGGTTAGCACTGTTGCCTCAACAAAAGACAAAGTGGTTTGATATTGACAATCTGTTAAAACTCAAGGTCATAGGTAAAGGTCAAAATCTGAGCCCAATGCTTATATATAGGGGATATTTATAATGGCTGTCTTGAGGAATTAGTTAAAATGGAGCAAACAAATGAGCTAGTTCTGGCAGACATCTCATGCTGCCTCACTCTGCATTCACTTTTTTTTTTTTTTTTTTTTTTGGCACAGTGGTTTCAGCGTTTTCAGTAAGCAAAAGGGAAAAAAACAAGCCTATGCCTGGGTTTTGTTTCTATGACAACAATAAACAACTAACTACTAACTTATCATGTACAGCATTAAAAAGTAGTCACCCTCAGCAAGAACCAATCATCTGTCCAATCTGCTATCACAGATGAGTTTTTCTCTATTGTGAAAGATTTTGAGTGACAAATCACTAAACATCCCAGTTACAGTGAGGAAAATAAGTATTTGAACACCCTGCGATTTTGCAAGTTCTCCCACTTAGAAATCATGGAGTCTGAAATTTTCGTCTTAGGTGCATGTCCACTGTGAGAGACATAATCTAAAAAGAAATCTGGAAATCACAATGTATGATTTTTGTAATAATTTATTTGTATGTTACTGCTGCAAATAAGTATTTGAACACCTGTGAAAATCAATGTTAATATTTGGTACAGTAGCCTTTGTTTGCAGTTACAGAGGTCAAACGTTTCCTGTAGTTTTTCACCAGGTTTGCACACATTGCATCAGGGATTTTTGTCCACTCCTCCATGCAGATCTTCTCCAAATCTTTCAGGTTTGGAGTGTCAGCTCCCTCCAAAGATTTTCTATTGAGTTCAGGTCTGGAGACTGGCCAGGCCACTCAAGGACTTTGAAATGCTTCTTACGGAGCCCCTCCTTAGTTGCCCTGGTTGTGTGTTTGGGGACATTGTCATGCTGGAAGACCCAGCCATGATCCATCTTCAATGCTCTTACTGAGGGACAGAGGTTGTTTGCCAAAATCTCGCAATACATGATCCCATCCATCCTCCCTTCAATACGGTGCAGTCGTCCTGTCCCCTTTGCAGAAGAGTACCCCCAGAGTATGATGTTTCCACCCCCATTCTTCACGGTTGGGATGGTTTTCTTGGGGTTGTACTCATCTTCTAAACATGGTAAGTGGAGCTGATTCCAAAAAGCTCTATTCTGGTCTCATCTGACCACATGACCTTCTTCCATGCCTCCTCTGGATCATCCAGATGGTCACTGGTGAACTTCAAATGGGCCTAGATATGTGCTGGCTTCAGAGGTTCAAAATTTTGGCACAGATAGAAATCATCAGGAACCCCACTGGGTCACCAGCAAGCTCACAGCAGCTTAACTGGCTGTCTGCAATGTCCCGCTGCAAGCTGACGCCATTAGATTTGTACCAGATACTGATGCAGAGCTTTACTCGATCTGTTTGTTGGGAAAGTGTAGTGACACAGACCCACAACAGGGGGCGTAAATGAACAGACAATGGAAGGAGTCAAATTATAACACTTTACTGTTGTGAATGACACAACCAAACACAGGAGATTCAGAATGTGCCACAGTCAATTAATAAAGGTGTCGTGTGGGCAGGCTCGACGATAGGAGACGCCCGTCTGGAAACGAACCGGAACCACACGATTTCCACCACCACCGAACCCGAGGAATACTGGAGCCGCCAAGTCCCGGAGTCCCCAGGTGGCCACCTTCCCGTTGTGTCGGATCTGGTACTGCTGGCAGAAAGCAAAAGACAGTCAAAGGGTGGGTGTGTGAACACCCAGTAACAATCCTGGTGGGAATTCCACCTCCACCTCTCACTCAACACTTTGCAGCGGTCCCTCAGAAGAAAAAGAGCGCCGTCTTGCACAGCCTCCACTAAATGGACCGGTACTCCTGCAAACACTCACAATAACAGATTTACAAATATCACAAAAGGCTGAGGATATTACTTCCAGATGAAGATGATATCTCGGCAGTTTGGTGGAGGTGTCTTCCTTCTTTTATACCAGATGTGATGATTAGTGACAGCTGTCACGGATGATGGGTGACAGCTGTCACCACGGCTTGTTCCTGAGGCGGCAGCGCCCTCTCGTGCCTGAAGCCCGCACTTCAGGCAGGGCGCCCTCTGGTGGTGGGCCAGCAGTACCTCCTCTTCAGCGGCCCACACAACACTGTTATCCTTAAATCTCACCGCAGAAGTAGGCAGCAAATTATTCCATCCCGTGAATAGGTGTCACCAGTGCCAAGGTCACTGCCAACTTCAGCTCCACCTCCTTTTTGTGGCTTCGGATGCCATTTGCTTCCTGATTTCTATCTGGAGCCCACCTGGAAACTGACAGGAACATGCAGACACAAAGACCCATCTGTTCACCCTTTGATATGACCAATATGTTAGTATTGTCCTGAACTTCTTTTCCTTCCTTCTTAAATCATGTCACTAACAATGTAGCTGGACTCAGTCTCATCATGTATGAATCCTGGGATTGTTAGTTAAACATGCGGCTAGCTGCCAGTGACCAACATCAGCATCCTGTCTGTTACTTTGCTGTGAGAAATATTGTTCTGTGAGTTGGTTCAGCTCTGTCTCTTGGTGCTGGCAAAGAAGCAACCAAGTGACATCACTGATGGCTGCAAAGAAGAAAGGAGTACTACAAGTTTTCCACAACCAGCCTCCTTTATCTGAGTGCAGCAAGGAACTTGATCAAGACTGGACTTCTCCTTATTGGACTACAACAGGGCATGAAGTTGGTTGGGGGCCACGTTGTGGAGCCTGGGTTACTTTCAGAACTGTCGGTTGTAGGCAGTGGGCACTTTTTGTGGGTCCAGGACCTTTGCTTGTTTCCATTCTAACACTATGACCACTGGAACTGACGAATGCTTGGAAGTCTGGTTCCATCATCTCTGTTTGGCATGTTGGACATTTTTCTGTTGTTCTTTGTTAGAATTTTTCTTATTGGTAGTATGATATGACCAAAGCAGGCCATCACCCCTCTGAGTCTGGTCTGCATGAGGATCCACCTGAGGGGGGTTTTGCTTACCACTGTTGCCTGTGTGCTTGCTCTGGGGGGTTGGTAAGGTTAGACTTACCAACTTCACCCTTGTGAAGTGCCTTGGGGTGACGTATGTTGTGATTATGCACTTAACAAATAAATTGATAATAATGAATGAATAAATAAATCTAATGTACTGCTGCTGCTGCACTTAACATTTTCAGCATGAGTTATCTTAATTAAATACATCTATGGTTTTAATAAACACGAACATGAAATCATATATCACCTTTGTATTTGTCACATAACCTTTGACCTTAGGTGACACTGACATGTCAAACTCCTTGAATTACTATTTTCAGGAACCTGTTAAAGATACATCTGTGGCTACCATTTAAATACTAATATGAAGTCATACTTCATCTTTCGATTTGTCACATGACATTTGACCTTGGATTACTTTGAAAGGTCAAAAACAAAGTCATAATGTTAACACAAACAAGTTTGCCCAAAATGGATTAAACATGGTGCAAAGGTTATGCGTTAGTCGAGGATAGTCAATGATTAAATATCAAGGCCACACAGAAGCATTTACTGTGGTAACACTGAAACACAAAGAATTAAACTGTAAGAATCTGTGTCAAACATGAAGGTAGATTTTAAGGTTTTGTTTTTGGCCTTTCTGATTTTGCAGCTATCTGTCCCGAAGGTTAGGAAGAAATCAGTGGGTAGTCGATCGTTTGTATTTCGTTCCATGGTTGTGGAACAAACTGCCGGCTGAGATTAGGCAGTCGAGTTCTATTGACTTTTTAAAATCAAGATTAAAAACACATTTTTTCTTGCCTGCCTACGTTCAGTGTTTTGATTTAGTTTTTATGTAATTTATTTTAAATGTTTTTTCTTTTTTTATTAATTTGTGACAGTGTGATTTGGTTTGTGAAGCTCTTTGTTTTTGTTAAAGTGTCATATAAATACAATTATTATTATTAATTATTATGTAAGGTGCTTAAAACCAGTTTTCCCAAAACCTTGTGAACAGCTGATGTCTACTCTCCTTTTTAGATCATTGTATTGTAACAAGAAACAGGTTTCCCAAAATGTTTGCTCTGGACTGGAGTTGATTTTCTTTCTTTTTTCTTTTTCTGTTTTTTTTTTTTTTTTTTTCTGGGTGGGGGCAGCACACTCTAAATGCATGTGCACTCTGAGCTTTGGACCATGTGACATACAGTGAGGAAAATAAGTATTTGAACACCCTGTGATTTTGCAAGTTGTGATTTTGCAACTGATGGTTCACAATCCTTTTATTGAACAGCCTTGTATTGTGAACACACCATAAGAGCTACACAAATACACAACACACTATCTTTAGTAACTCAAACAGTATGTTTTTACCTTATTTCTTTCCCTTATTTATTACCTATTCATCCTTAACAATCTCTATCTTGAGTGCAAATTACCATATATATATATACTTATTAAACCTTTTTAACATTGTCCTTTAACCATTTGTCTGTTTCATGAATTAAAATAAAACATATTTTGATTGTCTGTGTCCTTTCATTACAAAGGTGAATCAACCATGAGAAGTGGGTGTTAACTAGTAAGCATCACCCTGAGAAGCAAACTCCAAACTTCTTGTAATATAGAGGGTTTTCATGACGTATCGGTCACGTCATTTTGTGTCCCGAGGCCATTATGGATTACGACGTGGTGGCCGCTGTGTTACGCTACGTGCATTTGGCGAACAATTGCAGATGCTTTAACATCGGTGTGAAGAAGCCTCACGGCACCGTGGCGCTGAGAGAGATCCACCGCTAACAGAAATCTACTGCTCCCAGAATTTTATTTTATTCGGCAATAAAATTATATAAGAATACATAAAAATACTGCCGAGGATAACCCAAGAATGTTTCCAATACGGATGCTTATTTACATTGTGGTCCTCCAGCACCGAGCTGCTGATCCGCAAGCTGCCCTTCCATCGCCTGGTGAGAGAAATTGCTCAGGACTTCAAGACGACCTCCACTTTCAGAGCTCTGCTGTGATGCTCTGCAGGAGGCCGGTGAGGCTGACCTGGTCAGCAGCTTCCTAGTTCACAATATCGCAGTGTGACACTGTCGGCCAGTTTGTTACATCACCACTAAATTCACTATCTGGTATAAGATACGGATCCACTGAACCAACTGCTACACATCTATCACGATAAATAGCTTTATCTCGAGGATTTAAAGTATCATAATAACCGTACATTCTCTTCATTTTTCTATCACGCGCCAGCCTCCTTGTAATCCAGAATGGAGACGGCACCTGTCCTGCAGCAAATCAGTCATGACTGAAAACCCTCTATAGCAAACTTATCTTTACAAAACAGAACTATCATACCAACCTTGTTTCCTCATCAACCAGGTGCTACGGGACCGTTTTACAACTTAAAATTGCACCTTAAAATTAGTTTTTAGCCGTGTCAATCACGGAGCACATTTTCTCTCTCTGCACCTCGGAGTTCACGCTGCTGCAGTTTTTCGGCAGTTGCAACCGATTTACTACACCTTGCTGTTTCCAACCTTTCAAAATAAGAGCATTAGGTGTACTGGTGTTGAAACAGAATAATAAAAGCTTGTGAACTAATTTGTGATAAGAAAACTGAAGCAAGGTCAATTACACTCCCACCAAATCATTAGCACTTAACTGGTAACTAAATGCAGCAATAATGATTTCCAAATGAAGAAATGACCTGTGACCTTTAAAGCTTATAAAATACATAGTCCATATGAAAGAATAAACCTTTAGCTGTAGAAAGTGGTTAAACAGTCTCTAGGAGCAGAACTAATTTCTGCACTGGGCGTTCCACAATGGAAGGTTTTCTGGAACACTGTCCTTTCTCAACCTTCTCTCCAAAGAGAAGCTTTACCTTTTTCATGAGTCCATCATTGTCAGTTATTGTGTCCATTACACGTGCTAATCTCCATTCGTAGCGGGGTAAATCATCCATCTTCTCCATAACAACATCTCCAACTTTCAAGTTTCTTCTTGGAGTGTGCCATTTTTGCCTTGTTGCGATGTTGGATAGATACCCCCTTTTCCAACGTGACCAAAACTGTTCTGATAAGTACTGCACCTGCCGCCACCTTTTGCGTGCATAAATGTCCTCTCTGATGAATTTACCTGGAGGAGGCATAGCTGCCTTTGACTTCATAGTAAGCAGGTGATTTGGTGTCAGTGGCTCGGGGTTGTTTGGGTCACTTAAGTTGTCCACTGTCAGAGGTCTGCTGTTCACGATCGCCATCGCTTCATAAAAGAATGTCCTTAATGATGCGTCGTCCATTCTGCCTGATGAAAGTGAAGCTGTTGAGTGCAGAATGCTTCGAACTGTCCTGATCTGTCTTTCCCACACGCCTCCTGTATGGCTTGAATGGGGAGTGTGCATTTTGAAGTCACATTGTTTTTCAGCAAGAAAAGCAGTGATACGGTTCGAGTCCATTTGCTTTAAAGCTTGTTGCAGTTCATTTCTAGCTCTGACAAAGTTACTTCCTTGATCGCATCTTAACTCACAGACTGCTCCTCTTATGGCTATAAAACAATGAAGTGCATTAATAAAGGCATCTGTAGTCACATCATCCAACATTTCTATATGCACTGCTCTGCAGCAAAGGCAGGCAAAAAGAAGTCCATAACGCTTGTGCACTTTGCGAGCTTGTTTGGTTAGAAAGGGACCAAAACAGTCCATTCCACAAAATGGAAACGGTGGAAGTGGATCTAAACATTGTGTTGGGAGATCAGACATTTTCTGTTCCTCTGTGCCTCTCCTGAGTTTGCGACACTTTACACACTGGCACACAAAGTTTGCCACGGCTTTGTTGATGCCTGAAATCCAAAATCTATTTGATCTGATGTCATTGATTGTCAGTCCTTTCCCTTGGTGTTGCACTTTGCTGTGGAAATGAGCTATTATCAGCTGAGTGACATGGTGACCTTTTGGAACTATCATGGGATGTTTCAACGCGGAGGAAAATGATGCAGTTTTGATCCTTCCTCCCACATTAAGGAGTCCATCAGTGTCAATGAATGTGTCCATTTGAAACAGTTTGCTTTTGTGAGGAAGTGCCTTTCCATTTTTGAGCATCTTTATCTCCTCTGCATATTCACTTGTTTGTACATCCTTTAAAATAACCCATTGTGCATTTTGCCTTTCTTGTACTGTGCTGTGGCCTGTTGTTTTATCTCTCTTGGCACAACGAATGAGACGTTCTATGGCTTGGGTGGCTCTGTACCATGAGGAAAACTTTAACTTGTCTGATAAACCTTTCTTTTCTGTTCTGAACATGTTCAGTGCGTGTACCGTTTTAACTTCTGGATCTCCAAGTGGTACGTTTGTGTCATTGTCTGCAGCTGGGGGTATCTCTTTGTCCCATAGAAATTGTGGCCCATTGAACCAGTCTGATGTGATGAGCTCAGCTACATTTGAACCTCGAGAGGCAATGTTTGCAGGATTTTGCTCAGAAGGGAGATATCTCCACTGCTGGGGGGAGCTGTTGAGTCTTATTCTTTGAACTCTATTGGAGACAAATGTGGTAAAATGACGTGCTTCGTTACTGATGTAGCCTAAAACTACTTTAGAGTCTGTCCAGAAATACTCATATATCTGTGTCAATTCAAGCTCATCTTTTAACATGTTACTCACAGTAACAGAGACAACGGCAGCTGTCAGTTCAAGCCTTGGTATTGTTGTTACCTTAATGGGAGCAACTCTGGACTTTGCTGTAACTAATGCACAATGCACATTATCATCTTTGTTTACATGTCTCAAGTACGAGCACTGACCGTAACTATGTGAGCTTGCATCAGAAAAATGATGCAACTCTGTTTTTACGACTTGGCCAAAGTCTTTGAGAACATAGCGTGGTATCGCAATTTTCTCCAAGTTCTCCAAGTCACCTTTCCAGTTATCCCACACTGGCCTTAGGTCACTGGGAAGGGAATCATCCCAGCCTGTACCTTGTTTGCATGTCTCTTGGAGCACTCTTTTACCTGAGTATAAAGGGGGAGATGAATCCCAGGGGATCATAAAGAGATGCAACCGTAGATAGGATGCCACGCCTTGTATCGGGTTGGTCATTGGAGCGAAAGCGAAACCTCAGTGTGTCTGAGTCAGTATGCCAGTGAATGCTTAGCGCTCTTTCAAGTTTGGAGTCATTAAAGGCAAGGTCGCATGCTTGCTGTGGGGTTGCACGTTCCGATGCTGGAATGCTTTCTAACACTGTTGTGTCATTACTGACAAACTTGTGCAGTCGGAGGCCACCTGACACACAGAGTGTCTGAGCCTCATGTGCAAGCTGAATAGCTTCCTTGATGGTTGCAGTACTTGTTACACCATCGTCCACCTAGAAATCCCTCATTATGAACTGTGAAGCAAGGGGAAATAGTCGTCAAATAGTAATCAAATAGTCTCTGTCTGCTTCATACACATGAAACTGGTGGAACATTTTTTCAACGTCACATAACAATGCCACTTGGTGCCTTCTGAATCTGATGAGAACACCATTTAAATTGTTCAGCAATTCTGGGCCTGACAGCAAATGATCATTGAGACTGGTTCCTTGGTATTTTGCTGAGGTGTCAAAAACTACTCTGAGTTTGTCAGGTTTCTGAGGATGATATATCCCATAGTGGGGGATATACCACTTTTCTCCTTCCTTTGCTTCACTGTTCACTTCCTCTGCATTACCCTTTTCTATAATTTCACTCATAAACGTCACATATTGTTCTTTGTACTTTTGGTCCTTTGACAGTTTGTTTTTGAGGCTTTGAAGTCGCACAGTGGCCATTTGCTTATTGTCCGGTAAGAGTGGTCTCTCCTTAAATGGAAGTGGCATTTCATAATGTCCTTCCGTGTTTTTGGAAATGCCTTCCTTCAATGTGTTCAGAAAGAGAATGTCATCTTGAGACACTGACCTATTATCCTTGTTATTATCCTTGAAGTCTGACTCGAGAACTTTGAGTGCATCAGCTGGAGTCACTAGGGGGAGCTCGTTGGCTGTAACTCTGTGGCACACAGTAAACATGCTAAAAGAGTCATTATGAGTTGATGTGGGGCCTACAGTACTCCAGCCCAATGCTGTGCGGACTGCGTAGGGTTCGTTCTTGCCTCCTAAGATTACCTGTTTTGGAGCCAGTGCCTTAGAGCAATTGTAGCCAATTAACAAGCCAACTTCACATTCTAGCTGCGTGGGAATGTCATTCACTATTTCCTTAAGATGATTCCATTGCCTTGCCGTTTCACATGTAGGAATGTGAGAGCGGTTCACTGGTATGCAGTCTTTAGTGTAAGCAGGAGGGAGTTCAATTGTTTCTGAGGAGTTGTAGCCTCTCACTTTGAGACCTGAGACACGTTCACTTGGTACAACGGTATCTTTACCAAGCATTGTAGTGAGCCTTAACTTTATTGGGGACTTAGCTTTGAGATTATTAAACACATCTTGGTCAATGAACACTGTGTCACTTTGTGTGTCCAAGAGTGCATAGACAAGCCTTTCTGTACCTGGATGTTGCTCTGTAGAAAGCCATACTGGTACAATCATGGAAGTGCTTATGCATTGTTCATTGGTTTCTGCATTGAGAGACAGGGTAGTTGCAGCCTGTTCTGTGTTGCTCTGGATCGGGTTTGTGGCTGATTTGTCATAGTTGAAGTCATGCAGACAGGTAGGGTGTTTCTTTGTACACATTTCACATACAAGTCTGTAGCGACAGTCCTTTGCACTGTGTCTGGGTTTGAGACAGCCATAACAAAGTTTTTTCGCTTTTATGTACATTCATCGTTCCTCAAGTGATTTGCCTTTAAACTGTGGGCAACCGTGAAGTTTGTGTCTGTCGTCTTGACAGAGCATACATGGTGGTTTAACATTTGACTTTTGTTTTGTGTTTTCCATCTCTGTTACTGTCTGTGTGTGGGGAACACTGGAGGTAGGCCTTTTTTCCTTTTGGTAACCTTTACCAGTGACTGTGGTGAAGTCTGCAGAGTGGAGAGCCTGAAATGATGTGATCGGGTTGTACACAATCTCTGCTTCAGAAGACATGAACTCAGCAAAAACCTTTAAACTTGGAAACTTCCCACTTTGCTTCATGAATTGAGTAGCTTCACGATTCCACCTTGCAGCTGCCCAGTCCAGTAACTTTTGAACAAGCTTTTGGTTCTCCTCACAGTCGTTGAGAATGTTTAAGCCATAGATGTGGGGCAAAGCCTTGTGACATGTTTGAATGAAATCAGCAAAGGCTCTAAACCCTATAGAGTCCTTTGTTTGTATCTTTGGCCATTTTGCCAGCCTTTCTCTAAAAGCTTTCTGGCTGACAAATGAATGTCCATACCTTTGGTTAAGGCATTCCCATGCATCCCTGTATGCATCGCTGTCATTTCTGTAGAAGATGCCATCAACTGTCTTTCGAGCTGGACCTCCCACATATTTCTTTAAGTAGTGCAGCTTGTCAGCAGGTGAGATATCAGATCCCAGCCGTGGACCTTTAAGTGGCTCTCGCTAGGATGTCGGTGCTGAGTGTGGATCGAGCCCTTTATCCTTCCTACCTTGGGGGGGGGGGCACTCCTCTCAGCTTGGGTCAAGCTCTTACTATAGCATCCCAGGTTGAAAAGATGGTCTCTCGAACTGATGGTTCACAATCCTTTTATTGAACAGCCTTGTATTGTCAACACACCGTAAGAGCTACACAAATACACAACACACTATCATTAGTAACTCAAACAGTATGTTTTTACCTTATTTCTTTCCCTTATTTATTACCTATTCATCCTTAACAATCTCTATCTTGAGTGCAAATTACCATATATATACTTATTAAACCTTTTTAACATTGTCCTTTAACCATTTGTCTGTTTCATGAATTAAAATAAAACATATTTTGATTGTCTGTGTCCTTTCATTGCAAAGGCGAATCAACCATAAGAATATCTTTTATCCAAAGCGCACTAATACCCTCTAGTGGGTGTTAACTAGTAAGCATCACCCTGAGAAGCGAACTCCAAACTTTGTGTAATATAGCAAACTTATCTTTACAAAACAGAACTATCATACCAACCTTGTTCCCTCATCAACCAGGTGCTACGGGACCGTTTTGCAACTTAAACTTGCACCTTAAAATTAGTTTTTAGCCGTGTCAATCACGGAGCACATTTTCTCTCTCTGCACCTCAAGAGTTCGCGCTGCTGCAGTTTTTCAGCAGTTGCAACCGATTTACTACACCTTGCTGTTTCCGACCTTTCAAAATAAGAGCATTAGGCATACTGGTGTTGAAACAGAATAACAAAAGCTTGTGAACTAATTTGTGATAAGAAAACTGAAGCAAGGTTATTTACAATGTTACTGCTGGAAATAAGTATTTGAACACCTACCAACCAGCAAGAATTCTGGCTCACACAGACCTGTTAATTTTTCTTTAAGAAGCCCTCTTATTCTGCACTCTTTACCTTTATTAATTGCACCTGTTTGAACTTGTTACCTGTATAAAAGACACCTGTTCACACACTCAATCAATCACACTCCAACCTGTCCACCATAGCCAAGACCAAAGAGCTGTCTAAGGACACCAAGGACAAAACTGTAGACCTGCACAAGGCTGGGATGGACTACAGGACAACAGGAAAGCAGCTTGGTAGAAGACAACAACTGTTATGATTATTTATTAGAAAGTGGAAGAAACACAAGATGACTGTCAATCTCCCTCGGTCTGGGATTCCATGCAAGATCTCACTTTGTGGGGTAAGGATGATTCTGAGAAAGCTCAGAACTACACAGGAGGACCTGGTCAATGACCTGAAGAGAGCTGGGACCACAGTCACAAAGATTAAATTAGTAACACATGATGCTGTCATGGTTTAAAATCCTGCAGGGCAGCAAGGTCCCCCTGCTCAAGCCAGCACATGTCCAGGCCCGTTTGAAGTTCACCAGTGACCATCTGGATGATCCACAGGAGGCATGGGAGAAGGTCATGTGGTCAGATGAGACCAGAATAGAGCTTTTTGGAATCAACTCCACTTACCATGTTTAGAGAATGAGAACAACCCCAAGAAAACCATCTCAACCGTGAAGCATAGGGGTGGAAACATCATACTCTGGGGGTGCTCTTCTGCAAAGGGGACAGGACGACTGCACCGTAGTGAAGGGAGGATGGATGGGGTCATGTATTATGAGATTTTGGCAAACAACCTCCTTTCCTCAGTAAGAGCATTGAAGATGGATCATGACTGGGTCTTCCAGCATGACAATGACCCCAAACACACAGCCAGGGCAACTAAGGAGGGGCTCCGTAAGAAGCATTTCAAGGTCCTGGAGTGGCCTGGCCAGACTCCAGACCTGAACTCAATAGAAAATCTTTGGAGGGAGCTGAAACTCCAAACCTGAAAGTTCTAGAGAAGATCTGCATGGAGGAGTGGACAAAAATCCCTGCTGCAGTGTGTGAAAACCTGGTGAAAAATTACAGGAAACGTTTGACCTCTGTAATTGCAAACAAAAGCTACTATACCAAATATTAACATTGATTTTCACAGGTGTTCAAATATTTATTTGCAGCAGTAACATACAAATAAATTATTTAAAAAATCATACATTGTGATTTCTTGATTTTTTTTTTTATTTTATTTATTTTTTTTTTTTGATTATGTCTCTCACAGTGGACATGCACCTAAGATGAAAATGTCAGACCCTTCCATGATTTCTAAGTGGGAGAACTTGCAAAATCACAGGGTGTTCAAATACTTATTTTCCTCACTGTAGCTACAGTAGATCAGGGGTGCTGAACCTTTTTTGAACCAAGATCTACTTTTAAAGTTGACAGTGTATCAAGATCTACCAAGCCACTTTGAAAGCCATAGCAGAGCCGCAATTTATTGTGCACCGATATAATAACACAATTTTCTGGCACAAAGATCAAGTTTTTACAATAATAATGCGTTATTGAAGTAAATGTTTATGGTACATGGTGCAAAGAATAATCACAAGTAGGCCTAGGACTGGCCCATAACAACACAACAATAAACAGCTCACATTATACAATGCCTAATTCAAGTTGGAAATGCTGTTTCCTACCTTAGTGGGACTTCTGGCACTGAGAGGAGGAAGCTCGTCTCTCATAGTCCAGACAGTAGGAGCTGAGTGCCAGGCTGCAAGGTGGTCATCAGTCATGGTGGATCTATATTTTATCTTGATGGTTTTCATATGTGAAAAGGCAGACTCACACAAATATGCTGATTCATAAAGTGCAGTCAAATTCTGTGCAGTTTGTTTGAGGTTGGGGTACTTCTCTTTCTGCATTATGTCATGGTCTGCCCCTTGTGCCTATGTTGTGGTTTGTCCCCTGTCTGTGTTCACTTTCCCTCTCATGGTTCTTCTGGTCCTTGGTTTTCTATTTGTTATACTTTAGTCACTTGTTGAGTTCCGTCTTAAGTTTTGTTTTGTTGATCTCTTTTCTGGTCTTTCTTTTGTTTGTTTGTTAGATTCTTTGCTCCTTTCATGTGGGTTTTTGATGAGGCCTTTGGTTTTGTTTTTCTTTGTTTTAGATATTTTATTTTTGATCACTGTTGGTTACAGTCACAGTTTTTTCTTGCCTCCACTCCTGTTAGTCACGCCCCGTCTGTCGCTGACCCTCATTCCTCCTGTCTTCCCTCATCCTTGTCTTGTCTGACCACACCCCCTTCCTGAACATTCCCGGCACCTGTCTCGCATTACACCCTGATTGCCCACTGTGTATTTAAGCCTTGTGCGTTTTGTTTGTCACTGCCAGTTCGTTGTCTTTGTTGCTTTTTGTTTCAGCCCTTGTTCCAGCCCTTCCTTTGTTACCTTCATCTTGCCATAAATCTGTTTTCCTAGCCGTGTTTGACCTTGCTTCATTATTTGGATCTCATGGTTGTCACTGCCTTTTGAACTTTGCCTGCCTGTGATTTGATCATTGCTCGTTTTTTGGTCCATACCTCTACCTCATGCCTGTCTGGTCTTCTGCATTGCTGACTGTTAAACTGTGTACGAAACCACTGCATGATTGCATGATAAAGCCTTTTTTCTACTCCAATGCCTGTGTCTGTGAGTGCATTTGTGTCCATCCACTTTCTGAGCCACGCATCCACGTTCCATGACACATTAGATTCCAGAATTGGACATTCATGCCAGGTGTTGCTCTGGATTTGAGCTCAGTGTCATTTTTCAATGTGAGGATCTCATTCTCAACAGCACAGCTATCCAGGTTGAAGAGTGATGCCACTTTGGATGTTATACGATCCACATCTATATTTTCCCCAAATGGAAAACAGAGAAAACTGACAACAGGCTCAATGGATGCAAAGTCAGTAAAGCGCCTGTTAAATTCTGACAAGATGCTCTGAACTTGATCATCATAATGTGCACGCTCAAGCTTTGCACAGTCTTTGCCCTGATGCTTAAGTTCTGTGTCCATTTGTGGAAAGTTCAGCAGGTCACACTGTTGCAACTTGTTTGATAGCAGGTATAACTTTCTTTTAAACATGTTCATGGAGCTGATCATGCTGATGATGTGTTTGTCTTTACCCTGCAGCTCTAGATTCAAGTTACTGAGCTTGTCAGTCAGATCAGTAAGAAAGGCTAAATCCAAGAGCCACTGACTGTTTTGTAGCTGTGCATAGTCAGCATGGTTTGAACGTTGCAGAAATTCTTTAATTTTGGGCAACAATTCAGAAAACCATTCCAGAAATTTACCTCTGCTGATCCACCTCATTTCTGCATGCAGTAGCAGATCTGTGTGTTCTGCATCTGTCTCCTCCAGCTGCGCACAAAATAATCACCTCTACAGACTCCTGGCCCGAACATAACACGCAACCTTGTTAGCCACATCCATCACATCTTCCATATTTAACATCTTCCCACGCGACCCTTGCTGCTGAATTATACAATGGTAATTCAGGAAATCCGGGAAAGACTCACACTGTTTGCACAATCTGATGAATCCAGCAGTACGTCCAACCATAGCTGGAGCCCCATCGGTTGTCATGTGACGAGTTTGAAGAGGAGCAACTGGCTCTTATTAACAAATTCAATAAAAATTTGAAAAATTTTATTATTAGATGGTGCAGTTGAAAAACCACCTTGGCACTCACACAAATTTGATCCCCGCACTGGCATGCAATCTCACGTGCCAGTAGGTAAACTCATCGTTGTACTGTGGTAATGTGTTGTAATGAAAAGGACTTTTTTTCCATCAGAATTTTTTCAGAAGCTGTTAGAAACTGGCACCTGGAAACCATTCGAAAATTTTATCTGGCTTTCGGTGAAAATTTTACGGGCTTCACAGAGAATAAGGTCTGTTAGTACAGCTTTAAGGACCCCTTCAAGGACGCTCGGCGCGCCGCGCTCAGAGCTGCGACGACGCGGCACAAGCCAGCGGACCATTTCTAAACGGATGGCTCTGTGGATACAAGACCGTCGTGTGCTCTTTCTCTGGTTATCACAAGAGCTGGACATCAGCCATTTTCCGGCAGATTTCACTTTTAACAAGAGATTTTGTCATGGAAAGCTGCGCGGAGGCTTCGCGCGTAAAGACCGATTCGCTTTGGAAGCGAGACAAAGGAACACCTTCGTTTCGGCGTGTCAGAGGACAAGTTTGGACATGTCTATCTCGGCTTTCAATGCTTACCAGTCCAGTAAGTATCAGTGAAATTGTGGAGAGCTGGACATGTCCAAACTTGTCCTCTGACACGCCGAAACCGAGGTGTTCCTTTGTCTCGTTTCCAAAGCAAAGATCAAAGCCGTGCGGCTTTCCATGACAAAATCTCTTGTTAAAAGTGAAATCTGCCGGAAAATGGCTGATGTCCAGCTCTTGTGATAACCAGAGAAAGAGCACACGACGGTCTCGTATCCACAGAGCCATCCGTTTAGAAATGGTCCAGTGGCTTGTGCCGCGTCGTCGCAGCTCGGAGTGCGGCGCGCCGAGCATCCTTAAAGGGGTCCTTAAAGCTGTAGTAACAGTCCTTATTCTCTGTGAAGCCCGTAAAATTTTCACCGAAAGCCAGAAAAAATTTTCCGAATGGTTTCCAGGTGCCAGTCTCTAACAGCTTCTGAAAAAATTCTGATGGAAAAAAAGTCCTTTTCATTCCGCCATTTCCAGACAATGAAAATCCAACGAGGGGGCGGGACCACTCCTTCCCAAGGCGTGCTCACAGGCGAATGACGTCACCGACAGGCATGGAAAAACTCACGCATGCGCACGAGGGTTCAAGCATGTGTGATATAAAAACATATGAATGAAATCCATATAGTTTTTGAAAAAAATAAAAAGGACCGTTACTTTATTGACAGACCTCGTATGTCAGAATGTTGAATATATGCTTTATATCATCCATATAGGCTTCTTGGTTGTTGAGATGTTGTTGTTGTTGTTTGACCATGTTTACCTCGACCTTTGACCAAACTACTTCAAAATGTAACAATCCATCTAGGCTTTGTGGTTGTTAAGATGTACAAAAAAGATGTCTTTCAAACCATATTTGGCTTGACCTTTGACTTTTGACTAAACTACTCCAAAATCTAATCATATCTACTAGATATCTATTCCCGTCATATTCTCACCAAGTTTGAAGTAAATCTGGCCAGTAGAGGTGGGCGATACCGGGAATTTTGGTATTGATCCGATACCAAGTAAATACGGGCCCAGTATTGCCGATACTGATACTTTTTCATATTTAAGCTTCATAGATCCAAAGGATCCAAAAGCCCTAGGATAGAATTTCGCCAGACATTGTACGTGACAGCAAAATGCTTTATTATTACAATCAACATTTTTGTTTAAAAAATATATCACTCAACACAACTTAAAATCTCCTGAGGTAGAGGGCTGACAAACCACAATACAAGGGTGCGCTGCTCCGTGTTGTGTGACACAGCGCAGCACTGCTCTTACAGAGAGTAGACTTTGATGAATCTGCGTGCGCAGCACTCTGCGTGTGGGAGAGAAAAAAAGCTTGAGTATCAATCTTTTTACACGAGGATCATTCAATATCAATACCAGCGTTGGTATCGATATTATCGATATTAAGATCGATCCGCCCACCTCTACTGGCCAGCCATTTTGAGTTATCTTATTTGCACACACACACACACAAACACCAGTTTGTGATTTTCATTGTTTCAGCAACGGAGGTAACATTTCTGCTGTTCTGTGTCAGTGAAATGTCCCACTGATGACGTTTGTTGCCACTGAGGATAAAGGCCTGAACGCATCTGAGTTCTGTTTTGTCTTGTACACTGTCCTGTTTACACACACACACACACACACACACACACACACACACACACACACACACACACACACACACACACACACACTATGGTGAATGTGGTTTGGAGAAATTCAGTTGGTGACTGACTTCCCATGTTGCATCTCTTCCTTTCTTTCCACAGGCTGATTTTTACTTGAACCACATGAAGTTGTTCTTTGGGCCAATTTCCACCAAACCTGCTATGTGCATGTAGGTTGGCCTTACACAATAAAATCACCAGTGTTAAATTAACACTGACAGTGAACATACAGTGTGGTCCCACTCTGGCCAGAGTGTTAATTTTATACTGTCAGTGTTAGTTTTACACTGGTGATTTTACTGTGCAGAATTGCCCTTAAAGAGTTTATTTTGGCAAAGGTCAATGTCATTGGGGACAAAGGTCAGAATTTTTGTTTATCTGTCTGTCTGTCCCTCTACTCCTCCTGGGTTATTTGGCTGATTTCCACCAAACTTGATATATGGATTGCAGTCAAGTCAGAATGGCCCTTGAAGAGATTGTTTTGGCAAAGGTTAAGGTCATTGGGGACAAAGGTCAAAATAATTATTTTTCACTCTGATGCCCATCAAATATGCCACCCATATGTAGGTGGGTTCTAAATTTGGCCAGATAATATCAGATTTACCAAAGGTCAATCACTGGAGTCAAGGTTGTTGGGGACAAAGGTCAAAATGATAGGGTTCACTCCACATGCTTATCCAAACTTGGCAGATACATGGAAGTGGTTTCTGGAATTGCCCAGTAAGGTCAAACATGTCAAGGGTCAAGGTCATGTCAATCTTACTATTTGTTGACCTACTCCTCCCAGGTCCTTCTGCTGATTTCTGCCAAACTTGATATGTCAATGAAGGTTGACTCCAAAATTGCTGTTAAATTTTTATTTTGGCAAAGGTCAAATAATTTGATTTTCAAACACATTTGGAGCAAATGTGACATACACTTGGTTGCAGAATTGCCTTGTCAAGATAAGTCAGAGGTCAATCATTTGGGTGAAGGTCAAACTCACTGGGCTCAAATGTCAGATTGCCATAGGCCTTACTGTCTTTATGCCCATGGGTGCAATTACTTAATGTCAAGAAATATTCCATTTCCCCATGTAAAAGAAAGTAGAAACTGATCCAGAATCCACATCAGAATGAAGAGGAGGGAAGCTGAAATATCTCATCTGGTAAAACCCTCAATTTCTGATAATTCCTATTTAAGAAAGTCTTTCTCCCTGTTGTTCTGACATAAAGCTGTGACTGGTGAAGCAGATGACAAACACTGCGGTATACAATTTCTCCAATCACAGCCACTCAGAGCCTTCCAGAGTTGTCCCATGTGTCTTTGTGGCTTCCCTCACTTGTCTCCTTTCTGGACACTCACTCAGGTTTTGAGGCAATTGAAGTGAACTGTAAGGCATGCATGTAATGCTTAAAATCACCTCTGGTTTTAAGAAGGTTATTTGCCAACTTTTAAGTGTAATTCCAACACAGTAATTACTGGTGTATAACAATTCACTGATAGTAAGTAAGTAAGTTCCTTTGGCTTCTCCCTTTTTTCACTCTGGTCATCACAGCTGATCAGGCCTGGCGCCAGAAAAAAAATATTAAGGGGGCGATGAGTTTATCACAGGGGGCAGGGTCCCCCCCCCCCCCCCCCCAAAAAAAGTGCGCACTGGAGGGGACGTGCCTCTGAGCATCCGTAATGAATTGGGTGCGCTCCTGGAAAGCTTGTGTATTTAGGCTACACCGTTGTAAGAGACTGACTGAGTAAGAGTAAAGAGTGATGACAGTATTTTTTTAATTATTATTTGAACATATAGACCCTCGGTCAAGTGATCTCCTGCATACCACAAAACCAAACCAACAACTGATCTGAGAAACGACACGAGACAGTAGATTAACCCCACATACAGCCCTCCATCACAAGCACAAACACAGCACAATTGGGCATGACAGTCACACAACGGGTCAAAGATAAACCTTTCATGTAGATATATTTACAACAATACATAACTTTTATCTTACCATAAAAGTCCATATCTTAACATAAAATTCTGTGTGGAAACTGGATGCTAGCCTACCTCAGTGGACTCAGGATCCTTGCCCTCTGCCGCACTGACAAGCGCAACCCTCAAGGGCGTTTCATGGGCCTTTCACACTGAATACGTCAGATGCATCAAAAATCAGTCTAAAAAGCATTATTTTCAATGAGATGCGTTGCTTTTTAGATGCGTCAGATGCGTCACGTCAAAAGCCGAGCTAAACCGACGCTTCTGACGGGAGGGCGCATTGCCACTTGTTGGCAGGCTGACGCAGTCAAAGTTCAATCCAATCCAACTTTTGATGCTCTGAGCTGTGACGTACCTTTGCCTTGTCCAATAGGAATGACGCATCGGGCCAAAACACGGAAGACTAGTGGCAGAAACCACTGATCTCTACAAAACGGATCGGTGTAGAAACCACTGATCTTTACAAAATGGATTGATACAGAAACCACTGATCTGTGCAAAACATATGTGTCACAGGACTGCTCATTTATGGAGCAGTTTTCTGAAGAAAAATCCTTCGAAATGTTTTTTGTTGTTGTTTGTTACCTCAGAATTTCTGATTACTGTTTAAAAAAAAGTTTAGAACACTTGTAATTAAAATAGCTAAATAAATCAATAACTGGTTCTTTAGAAACCTTTCATCTGTAAATTAAAACCACCTGTTATTTCAGATTATTTCTTGTTTAACATAAGGACATTTATTTTTAGTCAAAATAACATGGAAATTTGTACATTTTTTTTAGTCTGGTAGATTATTTATATCTCATTTCAACCATAAATACACTGTAAATAAATACAAATGTTTATTATAAATGCAACAGGAAATAATTTAACAATGACTGCAGTGTGATTGTAAAGTAGGATTTCTGTGACATAAACCTCATGATGATTTTTTTATAGTCATTTCAACTTGTAATTTTGCCAAAATATGTAATTGCCTTTAATGTTGTTATCAGCACAGAGTCATTTCTAAAATATGAATTTGAGCGCAATAAGTGGAGAGCTTCTACTTGTGAAAATGTCTTTGGACTTTGATTCGGGACATTTTTAATGATCCGTTCATTTATTGTTAAAATATAAAATGAAACAGCTTTTTAAAAAATAATAAAATAGATGCTGTTGAAAGAGCCTTTTATTTAGAAGCAGGTTATGTTCTACTGAATTCTCAGGACCAGATGAAGGTCTCTTCTGCAGCTTTGAACTCTGGTGATGTTGCTGAAGAGCAGAGATGTTTTCTTTCGACTGGATTTCGCGGTGTTCAGCTCATCAGTGGAAGTTTGGTTGTCTCCACAGCAAATGTTCCTGATTGGGACAAATAAAAATATTTCTTTAAATATAAAGAAATACTAAACATTTTATATATAAAAATGGAAAAAACAGGAAAAAAGATGGAAAAAAACACCCGAAAAAATAAGTTATTTAAAGCTGAGCTTTTGTGGTGTCTGAAAAAAGCTGTAGCTTTATTTGTTAAAAATAAAAAAGACTGAACCATTTACAAATTAAAACGTTCACTCAGATCAACTGTGCTAAAAGGCTAAGCTAATGTTAGCCGATCATTAAACCTTCACAGCAGTTCAGTAAACATCACGTTTTATTTTTACATTATTCTCACCTCAATAAAGCTGCAGAACTAAACTCCGTTGGGCAAACTGGGACTTTGCATATATCCAAAAAGTGGGAGATTTTGGACTGAGTGGGTTTGCTCCATCTCCCCGGCTGCCTGCCTCGCTCTGCACAGTGATGATGCCTGAAGGCCGGCTTCTCCATGCGGGTCGGCCCGCTGTCGCGGTTCGATCGATATCCCACCAAGTCGTCAGTCCTCCCTCGGTCGGCGTCACTCTGAAAAGTAGCTGAAAAAAGCTTCTCCCAGCAGGGTGATGGGAGAATCGTTCTACTGCTGTTTTTTAAAGCTTTTTTGTGGTTCAGGCGATGCAAATTCAAGATGGCGATAGCTGAACTTTTTTCAGGTTGTGGAAACAGCCAGAGTGTGACGTGGCCGCAATCTCCGCCCCCTTGCCGCTACATGTAAATTCAAATGAGCATGCTCCTAATTTCCATCATCCAACCAGCATGTGGCAGCCCGATTTAAGCAAAACAAAGTGTTTTTTGTTTAATCTGGCAGATCAAATTTTAACCCATTTTCTTTTAATTCAGAGATGTGAAACACGATGGTGTTTATTGTTTTTGATGTATCATGTAAACAAACTGGAAGGGATAAAGTCATTTATCCATTTATTCACTCCGTGCTTTTTGCCGTGCGTGCCTACACTTTTAATTGAAATAACATCATGCAAAATATATGCTATTTAATTTAAAAAACCTATGGTGCCTCAGACGTGTACAACATTGTGCATGCATATTATGTTTCACATTGTCTTCTGTTTTAACATTTTCATTGAAATGTGAAAAGCAGGTTGGCTGTAAAAGGTTAAATAAAATGTAAAAATGAATGTCAAAGCTGTGTTCAGTTAAAATGTCTGGTTTTACATACTGTCGATAAATGTCTGAGGACGTCTTTTGTTACATTCTGCTCTCGCATTTGCTTATCAGATGTCAGTTGTTTTTATCGCTGCCTGTGTATGAAGATCCTTTAATGTCATGTGCGCGCTCACAACTAGTTACAAAGCACTTTGAGATGTTGAGTGATGCAGTAATACTCTGACTTAACGACAGGATGCTCCTATGTTTCTGTCCACTAAAAGTTCACTTTGATTTTCAGAACAAATTCCATTCATTGCAAATAACTGCACATCTGTGCATGCAATCTGTGCATGCCACTGCAGCCTGCTGCTCTGTGCAAAAGACTTAGGCAACCCATGGTTTCCAAATTAACACAGGTTTTGAAATATGAGAGATTAACTTTTGTTCAATTTTTAATGCTCAGTCACAAATAATTTGGTTCAGAGATGCTTCTCGTCACGTTTACAGCAACTTTATTGCTGCATGTGCATAATTTATACTTTACAAGGAAATAAAGTTATTTGTTGATCCAGTTTCTTTTGTATTTTGATGATGATGTGTGTGTGCATGTGTGCATGCATGTTATCATGATAAGATCCACAGTATATCTGTACTTTTTTAATTATATCTATTCAAATAAGTAATTCCAACTTTTTAAATATATATATTTTTAAATGTATGCTCTTTGATGTGAATGTGGAAACAAATCTCTGCAACATGATATAAATTAAATAAAAATATAAACACAAAATTACCCCTTTAATATAACACAAATAAGGTATCACTTTTACAGCCTGTTAGCTTTAGTCAGGGGACTGATGCAAGAAATTTTACCAATCAATGAATATCCCTCTGAAGCAGGGGTGGTGGCCAGGTGGTTAATGCACTTGGTTTCAGTGCAGAAGGTTCCGGGTTCAAGTCCCACCCCTGCCACATTTCTCCATGTAATGTAGAGTTGCGTCAGGAAGGGCATCCGGTGTAAAACCTGTGCCAATTCAACATGCAGATCCACCTTGGATTTGATGTGGCGACCCCGAGTGCAAACAAGGGAGCAGCCGAAGGGACTTACTCATGAATATCCCTCTGAGTTCACATCAGTCAGTCAACATGAAATACAAAGAATAAAGCCTGGAGTAAGGTCCATATGTATTTGGCCAGTGGCGCATATTTATTTTTTTTGTAATTTTCTGTTTAATTATGGGGTTTAAATAAAATATCACATTAACCATTCAGAAATTACAGCCATTTTTTTTTTACATCTAAATCTGAAGATTTTTTAAATTATTGAAATCACCACAGTTACAGCCAGTTTTCTTCATAAGTCAGGTAATGGTTATATGAATATGTGTTGGATTTCATTTATATGAATCATTAAGAAATATGTACAATGTGATGCTGTATGGTAAATCCATCTAGAGGAGGCCATTCTCAAAACCTGAGTGACTGTTTAAGATGTGAGGGAAGCCACCAAGACACCCAGACAACTCTGAAGGAGTTTAAGACTTCTGAAAGCTGAAAATGATTTTTAATTTTCACTATTTACTCGTATGTATTTATATTTAATTTTAAAAAGCAATATTTTTCAAATTTTCCACAAATAATTTTTTAGCATTGATGCCACATATTTTGCACAGGTATGGCCAAACCTTTACATATAACTGGTTACTAAAGAACTGCTGGCTACAAGGACACTGGTTTATGTAAAGAAATGTTCAAATATATTCATTTAAAGATCTGAGCATGAAAGGTTCAGAAAGAGGAAGCAAGCATCAAACAACTCGATGGTCTCACCTTTGTTCTGCTGGAAGGAGTGAGGCATGCTGGGATGTGTAGTGGGATCGAAGAGGCAATAATGAAGCTTGACTTCAAAGGTGTGAGTCCATGTGAGGGGGGCCTGTGCCGCACCAGTCACTGACACTGGTGAGATCCTGCTCGGGTTTGAGATGATCCTGAACACAGAGAGGCTTCTTCTCCCTGAGTGGCAGCTAAAGCCGGAGGGATGAAGGTGTCTTCAGCGCAAAAGGTCACCAAATCTGCATGTTGCCGTGGTGAAGCCTCAGCCTGTCTGTCTGTCTCTCTGCCTGCCTGCCGGTCGCTGTGCAACAGGACGGTAGTGCTTCTGGAAAGGTGTCGTGGCACCGAGCTGAAGTGAGTTAAGTCGACTGAACACGCTTCATGTCAGTGAAACAGTCCACAGAGCATCTGTGGTGCTGTGAGCTGATAGGCCACCTGTGCTCCAGCGTTCATTGATTGCAGCATTCAGTCGTTCCTCTTTCTGTGAATGCTGAAACTGTGGGGCACGCTGAGGTTGGGGGGGGCAAAAACAGATTAAATAGCCTGAATATAATCCTGTTTTTTTTTTCTTTACAGACTATATTTATGAGAGATGGGTCTCAGCCCAGGAACACTAATCAACTCACATGGCCACTAACGTGCAGGAAGTGGAGCCATCTGCCCGACAGCAGAGACACATTGTTTTTTAAACACAGCAAACATTTCAATGTCCCGGACTATTAGTCTATCAAAGATTATCTCAATCCATGCGATAGTGCTCTTTATGACTTGTCAAGCGACCGTTACGTTATTACATCACTCCAGCTGTCACACAGGAAGCTCACAGCAAGGTCAACAGAGTGTCTCTCAAAGATGAAATTAGGCAATCAAATCCTGACAGTAAAGCTGAGCCAAAGCAGTGACCATACCTCAGGTGGAGCACGTAGTCTGTGAACCAACCTGGGTTCCCTGTCTGAGTGCTGAAGTGTCCTTAAGCAAAACGCTGGACTCCAAGGTGCTCCCATTGCAAGGTGCTGCAAGATGGTGTGAAGCTAAAGGTGCGAACCTGATACTGTGGCATGTTTGATGTAACAAGCACATAGTCTGCAGTAACCCACAGCACCGTGGGAAACGTTGATTAACGTACTGTTAAGAAGTGACACTTTTCTCCAGAAGGCATTTACAAAGTACAGTTCAGTTATTTTGACCTTTAATCTTTTGACCCCCCAAATGAGTAGGCTTCTTGGGGTCACCATACCTAACACACATATCACGTTTGCTGACAATCAGGCAATTAGGAAAGATGTTATTGCTCTCACAATATTTTTTCAAAATACACATCGGTAACCTTGACCTTTGACACACACATCCCCCCCCAAGGACAATAGGTTTTGTGGGATCAGTAAACGTAATACACTAATGTTCCAGTGACCTTAACCATTGACTTTTTGACTCTCAAAACCAGGAGGGTTCATGGAGTCATTGGGCCTCATGTATCAATGTTGCGCACTTGTGGCGTAAATTTACGGCGTAAACTTGAAATACACCAAAGTCGCCGTGACATCTATCAAGCAGTGCGCACCTGCCCATTTCTGGCGTACGCCTGACGTGATCTTGATAAATGCGGCGGGTGGAAACGATCGTAATTATAATAAACACGCCCATAAATATTCAGACTCCGCTTCAGACACACCCTCATTTTATGACATGGAAGCTGGAAAGACGGCAATGAAAAAGAACTCCACCAATCACGACGCGTGCCAATAGAGCGTCAAAAGCGGCTGTCGTATCAATTGTTTTGTAGTATATAATCAATAAAGTGTTACAGTGGTCCCTCATTAATCGCTGGAGTTACGTTCTAAAAAATAGCCCAAAATACGCAAAACCGCGACGTTAGGCAGCGTTATTTTTTACAATTACAGACGTTTCAAAGCTGTAAAACCCCTCACTACACAGTTTATACACTTTCTAAATCAGGCAAGAACATTTTCTCACTTTTCGCTCGTGTGTAAACACTCTCAAAGTTCAAACCTTAGTAGGAAAATAATACCAAACTGTTTTCAGGCCCAAACATTTGTTTGAGAAATAAAAATAGAATGTTGTCCTATAAATAATTATGATGGCATTTAGAACTAACAAAGTAATTTTAACGATCAACGAACGAGGTCGGACACATAAGAAATTATTAAGTGACTGACCAGTATGTCACAGATCGCTCCTCTGCGTCCTGGCGCTGCGCCTTTTCCCACTCACATCTCGCTGCAGCCGATGTTTGTTTCCGTGTGACAAACACAGTTATGAGTAGTTGTTGGCGCTCTTTTCTCTTCTGGGCAACAAGATTCTTATAAACAGATACGCAGAACACAGAACACTGTAAAAAAAAAAAAGGCATGCAAAATTGGACTAAATACTCCGCAAGACTCCGAGGCCACGACAGGTGAACGGCGTTATAGCGAGGGACCACTGTATTCTCTTTTCACATGTCAATAATTCTTGACATGTGGATATTTGCTCGCTCAATTAATAAGACACGCCTAATCTGTCAGATTTCTTTATTTTTTAAATGTATTTCTGTATTTATTTTATTGTGACAACCGAATGGAGACGACAAAACCTGGTTGCAGCACGGGCGAATTAAGGGAATGACGAAACTACAGTTGTAATTATCAATTTCATAGTCTAAAACGATCACACCACATAAAGTTAAGCTCAGCGCTGCTCTGGCTCCAGGCTCGAAGTCTGGAGAAAAAGGCGAGCAGCGCTGTCTTTGCAGTCAGCGCTGTGACCACGGATCGTGCTCCATAACAATCCCGCAAAAGCGGGATTTGTATTGATTATTATGTAGTATAATCAGGAAAGTGTTATTTATGTAACATATGCATTGATTTGTATAATGGCACTGTTTATCATGTTGATCATCTTCATTTTTATGTGGATTCCAGCGCTGGTTCATTTTGGTGTATAATTTACGCCACCTCTCGACCTGGTGTATATTTTCAGCGCAGAGTACGCCAACGACCACATTGATAAATGCCAAGTAGCGCAGCCGTTTTGGCGTACACCCCATATACGCTCAAATATTGCCGTACGCAACGTTGATACATGAGGCCCATTATGTGTAATGTATATACCAGGTTTGATGGCAAGTGGGCCAGTACAAGTGAAGTTATGTTATTCAAAAGAGAAATGTTGCATGAATGACTGATGGAGACTGACTCCCTGCACTTAGTTTATCAACATATTACCATATAACTGGAAACTCGCCATATAACCTTCATTTTGCTCCCACATTTTTGGCAAGATACAAGTTCTAATGGAACATTTCTTCAGACACGGCAGTGTTTCCATAATAAAAAACAAAAACAGCATATATATATATATATATATATATATATATATATATATATATATATATATATATATATATATATATATATATATACTGTCCAATACTCAAGTCCCTGCATTGGCTCCCTGTCTCGTTTAGGACAAATTATAAAATCCTGGTGCTTACATTTAGAGCTCTGCATGGGCAGGCTCCGGAATACATCAAGTAACTGATCCAACCGTATGTATCCACCAGGGGCCTGAGGTCCTCCAACCTGAACCTGCTGATGGTTCCCCGTACCTGTTTTAAAACTCGAGGGGACAGATCTTTTAAAGCCGTGGCGCCGCGCCTTTGGAATGAGCTTCCCTGCTCCCTTCGCTCGATAGACTCTGTCGATGTTTTTAAAAAGCAACTTAAGACTCACCTTTTTAAAATTGCATTTTAGCTTGATTTTCTTTTAAATGTTTGTATGTGTTATGTTGTGTGGGCCGCTGAAGAGGAGGTAGGAGGGATAGGAGCCGTGCTATCCCAGAGCGGGGAGTCCGACAAGGTTCTCCATCCATGTGCCTACTTTTCCCGCAGGTTGACCCCGGCTGAAAGGAACTATGACGCCGGCAATCGGGAACTTCTTGCGGTGAAGGAGGCTCTTGAGGAGTGGAGACACCTGTTGGAGGGAGCATCGGTACCCATTTATGGTTTTCACGGACCATCGGAACCTGGAGTACATTCGGACCGCCAGGCGTCTGAACCCCAGGCAAGCCCGCTGGTCACTGTTCTTCGGACGTTTTGACTTTCGGATCACCTACCGCCCCGGGTCGAAAAACCAACGATCTGACGCCCTGTCCCGGGTGCATGAAGAGGAGGTCAAGACCAAGCTGTCAGACCCGACGGAAACCATCATCCCCGAGTCCACTGTCGTGGCCACCCTCACCTGGGACGTGGAGAAGACTGTCTGGGAGGCCCTGACACGGAGCCCGGACCTGGGGACAGGTACGAAGGACAAATTGTACGTCCCCCCAGAGGCCAGGGCTGCGGCCCTAGACTTCTGTCACGTTCCAAGCTCTCCTGTCACCCAGGGGTGCGAAGGACCGTGGCAGTGGTCCGGCAGCGCTTCTGGTGGGCGTCTATGGAAGCCGACGTCCGGGAGTATGTCCAGGCCTCCACCACCTGTGCCAGGGGCAAAGTCGACCACCACAAGGCCCAAGGCCTCCTCCAGCCTCTGCCCGTGCCTCATCGCCCCTGGTCTCTCATCGGCCTGGACTTTGTCACGGGTCTCCCGCCGTCCCAGGGCATGACTACCATCCTCACGATAGTGGACCGGTTCTCCAAGGCGGCCCACTTCGTGGCCCTCCTGAAGCTCCCAACGGCCCAGGAGACTGCAGACCTCCTGGTCCACCATGTCGTGCGTCTGCATGGGATTCCATCGGACATTGTCTCGGATTGTGGTCCTCAGTTCTCCTCCCAGGTTTGGAGGAGCTTCTGCAGGGAACTGGGGGCCACTGTAAGTCTCTCGTCCAGGTACCATCCCCAGACGAACGGGCAGGCAGAGCGGACGAATCAGGAACTGGAGCAGGCCCTCCGCTGCGTGACCTCCGTGCACCCGACGGCCTGGAGTGACCATCTGGCCTGGATCGAGTACGCTCATAATAGCCAGGTATCATCGGCTACCGGCCTCTCCCCGTTTGAGGTGTGTTTGGGGTACCAGCCCCCATTGTTCCCACTAGTGGAGGGAGAGGTCGGGGTGCCCTCGGTCCACGCCCATGTGAGGAGGTGCTGTCGGGTGTGGCGTACCGCCCACTCTGCCCTGCTCAAGGCCCGGACGAGGGCTAAGGCCCATGCAGACCGCCGGCGTGCCCCGGCCCCTACGTATCAGCCCGGGCAGGTGGTTTGGCTATCCACGAAGGACATTCCACTACAGGTAGAATCCCAAAAACTAAAGGACAGGTTCATTGGACCATTTTCCATACTTAAAGTCCTCAGTCCGGCCGCAGTGAAGCTGAAGCTACCAGCTTCACTGCAGATTCATCCAATGTTCCATGTTTCACGAATCAAACCCTACCACACATCAACTCTCTGCACCCCCGGACCGGCGCCGCCTCCTGCCCGGATCATAGATGGAGAGCCTGCCTGGACCGTGCGCAGGCTCCTGGACGTCCGTCGAAAGGGCCGGGGTTCCAGTATTTGGTGGACTGGGAGGGGTATGGACCCGAAGAACGCTCCTGGATGAAGAGGAGCTTCATCCTGGACCCGGCCCTCCTGGCCGACTTCTACCGGCGGCACCCGGACAAGCCTGGTCGGGCGCCAGGAGGCGCCCGTTGAGGGGGGGGTCCTGTTATGTGGGCCGCTGAAGAGGAGGTACTGCTGGCCCACCACCACCAGATGGCGCCCTGCTTGGAGTGCGGGCTTCAAGCACGAGAGGGCGCCGGAGCCACTGGGAGTGACAGCTGTCACTCATCATCAGCACCAGCTGTCACTCAGTCAACTCATCACCATCACCATAAAGGCCGGACTGCAACTCCACCTCCTCGCCGAGAAATCAGCTACCTTGGAGGTAATTTTCTCTGCTGACTTACAACATTGAGTAATAATCTGAACTTCTTTGCAGCCGTTTTCCTGTGGTGTTTTCTTTATCTGTGGGATTGGCGTTTGGTGTGATCAGTGACGGTTTCGCTTCACACCCCAACCAGATAAGTGGTTAGACAGGAGCTGCACGAGTGTGTGACTGGAGGTGGAGGTGCTCCCTCCCAAAAGAACACAGACTGTGGGATTACTGAGTGTGCGTACTCACACTCACCTTTGCTGTTTCTGTTCTCTGCCAGCAGTACCAGGTCTGACAGCTGGAGACGGTGACCACCTGGGGACCCAGGACTTGGCGGCTCCGGTGTTCTTCAGATCCGTTGGCGGTGAGGGCCGTGTGGGATCCGGCTCAGTTCTGGACGGGCGTCTCCTATCCTCAAGCCTGCCCACACGTCACCCAACGTGTAATTGACTATAGTCCCAAACTGATTGTTGTCTGTATTCCGTTGTGCACAATTTGCAACATTAAATTGTTACTGTTTGGCTTATCCATTGCCCGTTCTTTTACGCCCCCTGTTGTGGGTCCGTGTACCTACACTTTCACAACATGTTATTTTGTATTTATTGATTTTATCATGTGAAGCACTTTGTGACCCTGGTCTGTGAAAAGTGCTATATAAATAAAGTTTACTTACTTACTTACTTATATATACACGAGGTCTGTTAGAAAAGTAACGGACCTTTTTATTTTGATCAAAAACCATATGGATTTGAATCACGTGTGATTGCATCAGCCAAGCTTGAACCTTTGTGCGCATGCGTGAGTTTTTTCACACCTGTCGGTTGCGTCATTCGCCTGTGAGCAGGCTTTGTGTGAGCAGTGGTCCACCCCTCTCGAAGGATTTTTATTGCGAATAAATGTCTGAACGATTAGGAGCTTTGCTGCATCAATTTTTTCCAGAAACTGTGAGAGACCTCCAGGTGGACACCATTCAGAAAATTCAGATGGCTTTGAGGGACGATTTTATGGGGATTACACAGATTAAGGAGTGCTCCAGCTGGTTTAAAGACCGCCCACAGCTGCTGAGAGTGCGCCGCACTCCGAGCGCCGATCGACAGGCTCAAACCCTGCTGGAACAACCAGATCATTTCCAACGTGAAGGCTTTGTTGATCCGGGACGTCGTCTGACTTACACAAAAATGGCAGGAGACGTGGACATCAGCACTTTTTTGGCACATTTCACTCTTACAGGAGTTTTTTCATGGAAAGAAAAGCGGAGGATTGCGCCACCGTGCCGCTCATGGCACGGCACAAAACCACCTCCGTGTTGGTCTCACAGGACGGCTTTCAGACGGCTGTCGGTGGGTTTTCAGTCATGTGACTAACCGTGAAATTGTGGATGAGCCTGGACATGCCAAAACATGTCCTGTGAGGCTTCATCACGGCGTTGCTTTGCGCCATGCGGCTCCACCGCGACGCGCGGAATTCCTCCGCACGTCTGTCTCAATGTGCCGAAAAAGTGCTGATGTCCACATCTTCCGTAATTCCTGAGCTAGTCAGAGGACGTCCCAGATAAAACACAGCGTCCAGTTTGGAAATGAATGGCACATTCCACTGTTACAGGAGTTTTTGTCATGGAAAGAGGAGCGGAGGAATTCCGCGCATCGCGGCGGTGCCGCATGGATGCTATGGGCATCACACAGATTAAGGAGCGGTACAACTGGTTTAAAGACGTCCGCACAACAGTGGAGAGCGAGCCGCGCTCTGGTCGGTCATCAACATGCTGAAATGACCAGATCATTTCCAAAGTGAATGCTGTGGTGATGCGGGTCCGTCGTGTGACTATCCAAGAAATTGCGGAAGAGGTGGACATCAGCACTTTTTTGGCACATTCCACTGTGACAGAAGATTTGGCCATGAAAAGAGTGGCGGTGAGAGTGGCTTTGTGCCGAAGCTGCTGACGGCGGAGCAAACGTACCTTCGTGTTGAAGTCTCACAGGACATGCTGGACTCCGAATAATGATGCCCACCTCTTCCGGAATTTCTTGGATAGTCACACGACTGAAAAGTCACCGAAAGCCGTCTGAATCTTCCGAATGGTTTCCACCTGGCTGTCGCCAGTTTCTGGCAAAATTTGATGCGGCGCTGCTCCAGTCGTTCTGTCATTTTCCTTGGAATGAAAATCTGTCGAGAGCACAACACACAACCTCACACAAATGCTGCTTACCAGCAAATGATGCAATCGACAGGCGTGAAAAAATATACGCATGCGCACGAAGGTTCAAGGTTTGCTCATGCAAGCGCACGTGATTCAAATCCATCAGGTTTTTGAAAAAAAAAAAAGGTCTGATACTTTTCTAACAGACCTCGTATATAAACCTGTTTGAAATTACATTATTTATTTATTTATTTATTTATTTATTTATTTATTTATTACCTCATTCCCCACAACTTTTTGGAATGTGTTGCAGGAATGGATGTGCAATTAAAAATGAAATGAAGTCGATTGCACAAAACATGAAATATCTTGTGTTCATTTGGTCTGCAATGATGTAAAGTCAAAGTAAATGTATAAGGATCACTTCATTTCTATTTATTTATTGCATTTGCCATATTGTCTGAACATTTTCCCCATTTAATGATTGTATTCCAACATGATTATCTTAACTGTATCACAGCTTTTAGTTATTTCAACTTGACGGGTACTCGTCTGAAAATTATTGAGTTAATGATTTCGCAACATGTTGCTGGCATCAATTTTTTTCATTAAACAATAATGTTTCTCAGTTTCAACTTTTGATATGTTGTCTTTGTACAATTTTCTATTAAATATAATGTTGAAATGCTTTCCAAATCATCACATTCTGTTTTTATTCACATTTATTGTGATTTATACTGTATGTGCGAAAGGCTTCATGTGCACATTTGATGCTGTGTGTTGACTCTGCACAGTGAGTAGCTGAATGCTGTATCAGTGGGTGTCTTTCTTGACACTGGATGTCAAACTCAGATTAAATGAATATACATGTTGTCTGTACAGATAAACTCACCTCAGTGTGTAAGAACTCTCACAGCTCTCACTATTAACACACTGCACAGTTTTCCTTTGTCAGACACTGTGTTAGCCGTGTGTGTGCTGTCATCATCTGGAAAAAAAAAGATGAGTGTCACGTTGTGTGCATGTAAAGGAAGAACTACAGTCCTACATTATTAGTGACAAAACAGCAGTGCAGATGTGCCTGTTTGACAGAGCTACCCATGTCCAGTGTGATCATCACAGCTGTAGGATAAGCCACTGGATGAGTGGACTAATATTCAGCCAATCCCACTAAAACCAAATTAGTCCAACACATTTCCATCAAATTCCAGAATAAAGCAATCCTAACAATCTGAGCTCTTGGGATACCAATGCCAAATGAGCGGTGAGCCGTCAGATCCCAGTGATCCAGGGATAAAGTCCTCGCGAAGCAGCTTAAAACCTCTGAAATGACACACAAATGAAAGCCAACAACAGGTCACTCAGTCATTTGAGGGAAACTCTCATTTTCGTATTGTTCTGTCTTCGTTACAAGCAGCCACGCTGAGAATGGAACAGCCTAATGAGAACAATAAAGACGTCAGGACTGTCTACAGTCCACGTGGTCGGTGACCCCCTGTGCTACCCTGTAATGCCTCTAAGAGGATGGTGCAGTGTATGATTGACCTTAATCATCAGAGTGGATATTTGGGTTTTATTCGGCAGCGATGCATGCGACTGTCACTGCATTCCACTCACTGCTGGCAAACACACACACACACACACACACAAAAAGAAACCAGAGAGGGGCAAAGTGTAATCCATATCATCCCGTTACAGAGGCCGGCCTGCTGCTGGCCCCGGGCCAAACAACGTCAAACACATTTCCATGTTGATAATGATGTTGGATTACTCTGTCATCTGATGTAATTTCAGCCCTCATCAAATTAACAAAAGAGGGATCAAGCAAATTCTTTAAAAGAGAGCATTTTTGTTGCACCCTTATTCATGCAAACTTGATTATTTTGGTTTTAAAATTCCAGACAGATGATAAAGTGCCGCGATGGCCTTTCCCCTCAAAATCTAGTTTAGAGAATCTTGTCTGTGTTTGCAATGTGCCCCTGCTGCAACTTATAGGAGCAGAATCTAAAATAAAAAACAAACAAACCAAGAAGTCAAAAGGCTGAGTGGGCCTGAACTGTCTGCAGAAAATACACCGATATGAAAAACATGAAAAGTCACCCTCTTAATTGCAGCAGATAACAGAACATTTGCAGAGAAATCCTTCAAATCCGGTTACAAGCACCAAAGTTTGACTGTGTATACCTTTTGGTACATATTATAGAAAAATAACGTGAGCCATTTGGGTGAGCCATAGGTTAGGTGAATTGGAAACTTTAAATTGTCTGTAGGTGTGTGTGCGGGTGTGAATGTGTTTGTTCCTGTCCAGGGTATACCCCGCCTCATGCCCTATAACTGCTGGGGTAGGCTCCAGCCCCCCCATTGACCCTTAATTGGATTAAGTGGTTGATAATTGATGATTGGGGTTAGGGGTTAGGGTGGTTGATGATTACATAAAGGGCTACGTCTGTCTGTCTGTCTGGGATAAACTCCCAAACTGTAATATGTAGCCCTAAAAACATATATTCTGAATCCTCATGACATGGGGAACAAACTGGTACCATTTTTTTAAAAGCTGAACTGAAAATTACCCCCACAATAGCCGGTTGTGGGTATGACCAGGCAGATTCAAATTTCTAGCCCTGTATATGTGTTGGCCATCTCTGTTTATTTAATCCCTTTCTTCAGCTACTTTATGTTCTCAACTGTTAAGCACCTGACTGTCCTGTACAACCCAGTTTGCCTTCCTGTCTGAATACATTCATTTTATGTTTGTAAAATTGCAATATAAAAACAGTGAAATACACCACTACCTCAATTTTGATTCATTGATATTTACATTTACTGTTACCTACCTTTTGTGTGTAATTTTGTTATAAATTTGATTGCAAAACAAAGTCTGCATGAAGGACTTCAAATGTGTCCACTTAGTTTGGGGAGTCCACCTCTTATAGTTCTGCTGGACAAACTTTAGCCCATTAACTATTATATTTATAAGACATCAGCATTACAAAAACAAATGTTGGGCAATTGTTCTGATTAAAATGATTGGCATTTGGCTTATGTCTAAAACATGTTAACCTGGGCAGCGCCGGGAACCCCAGCTAGTAAATAAATATATGATCAAAAGAATAAAAGCTCAGGTATATCCAAATGGTTGCCTGGATTTGTCTTTCATAAAACAACAACAAAACACTAATTAATCGTATGCCGCTCTTGAGGAAGCTGTGTCCTGACAGTTGCAGCCTGAATTTGTAAATCATTCATTTATCTATCAATTTAAGAATGATGTCAGTATAAGTGGATCATCGTGGTGGTTTCTGAGTGTGATTATGTTCCTCTCTGCTGGACTCTGCAGGTGATCATCACATTAGCAGAGGAAATAACGTTCACTTACACCTGCTATCACACAGTTGTGTAATCTGGCTCACAGATGGCCTTTGTTGTTCCAGCACGGAGCTCTGTGGTGTCCCTGGCCAAACTATCAGCTTTAATCAACGGACAGGAAGAGCTAATCGCTTTGCATCAGGTGGCATTTATAGTGTAAAGAGAAAATAGACACACAGCATACATTAAAACTACCATTCAGACCGATAGCGCTGAATGTTTCCTCACCGTAGCAACACGACCAGTAAGTCTCTGTTAACTACAGCCTTCAAAAAGTCAGAAACACTAAAACACTAATAATCCTTAAACTCTGACACTCTGCAGCTTATTATTTGCTTTCAACTCTAATATGCCGTGAAGAATAAAAGGTAAATTCAGTACTTCTTTTCTCCGATACTGTAACAGGAAGGGGACAGTAGCCCACAGTTCCCCCTGGACAGGACGCCAGTCCCAGTCATCCCAGTCAGGTCAGGGACCACCACAGAGGCTACGCATCTGTGTTTGGACTTTCACAGTGAAAGGGGATCTTTTTGGAGGGATTTTGCAGGTCTGTGAAAATGGAATAAATACAGCCAGGTCTCACAGACAAGCTCTCACGTTTTGACACAAATGGTTCATTTTGACCAAACACGTTGAGGAATATATGTGACGAGTTGAGAAGCCCCGTTCCGTTGCTATGTGAGGAGCATGGAAACATGAACCCTAACCCTGATCAAAACATAGAAGAATGCTCCCCAATGCCATGGAAATGAAGCGGATTAGTTGTGTGCACTATCAGAGAGAAATGACACTGCTGTCCAAAACATGTGTCCCTGCCATCACTGGATGATGTGACAGCACTACCTACTAAAAGGGGCGATGAACAAATGTAAGGGCCCCTTCACACATAGTGCGAAGTTTGGACAAAGTGCACACTTAGTGCGCATGACGCAGGAATCGTGTGCAAACCGTGAAATGTCGTCCCTGTCGCCAACGCCTTGTACACCTGTTACAACTATTTGTGCACACAAGCACCTGAAAGACAAAGTGTGCGCTGTGCGAACTCATCGCACGCTCTCGCAGCAGGTGCTGGCCAGATTCCAAATGACACGCACAAACATCTTACACCGCTCGCATGGCACTTAGAAAATGTATGGCCAGACGCATTCTTGGTATGACAGCAGACTACAGACAATCACTGTCGTGCTGCTGTGAAATTTGTCTAAATTCCCCACGAGTGTGACTTTGCAAACACACACACTGACACATGGGTGTGTGTGCTCCACTCACGGGAGGTGTGGCTTCCAACAGAAGCAGCTGTGGTGATCTGTCATTCTGGACATTCCAGCTACACAACACCTACTGTTTTTGGACAGTCATGGACTAACAACTGTCCACTGTGAGGTGCGTGTGTCTGATTGCTGTATTTTCATGGACATAAATAAAAACATATATCGCTGTGGTGGCGACAAGTGCAGCAAGAGAGTGTGTGCATGGAGCGGACACTGATAGCCCCCCAGGTTGAAATAGACCGTCAGATCCCAACACACAGCGGGCGATCAGACTGTTATGTCACCCATGTGAGCTCTGTTACACATGACGTGGTGTCTGTGCTGCAGCGCGCCATCCACAAGACATGCGTGTAGGGCAGAACACGCACACAGTGACTGGACACACATGACCAGTAGATATGGACATCAGAGCACACTGCTTCTCATTCATGTCATTTCATGACTGTATGTCTGTGACCATGGGTCATCACCAGAGGAACAGACGGATCATATTTGTGTTGCTTGCTTGATAAATGCGGTGGTTTTATATGGTGTTGGATTTTCTTTTTTTTTTTTTTTTTTTGTAATACTTCCATGTCCTTCCTGATATGAGGCAGATTCCTGCAGCTTTCAAAGAACAGCTCTGTAGCTCAATGGTAAAGTCTCTGCCTGGGAGTCAGAGCTTTTGAAAGGCGCAAGTTCGCGTCCTGGGTGGTGTTTTTTTTTTTCTTTTTTATTATTCCACATAAGCAGCGCAATGTGATCCCACAGGTACCGACTGGGTTTTATTTTTTATTTATTCTACATAAGCGGTGCGATGTGGTTCCACACATACCAGCTGGTTTTTATTTCTTCCACATAAGCGGCGCCATGTGGTGCACCTGGCACTGTTCCTGCTCAACGGACACCGGCACGTGCACGAACTCTCGCACCGGGTTCGTGCACGCCTGCCCGTCGGCGTGATGTTTTGTGCGCTAATTTCGAGCTGTTTCACACTGTTTCGCCGTTTTCGTCCAAACTGCGTCCAAACTTCGCACTATGTATGAAGGGGGCCATAAAATGTGATGAGTTGAGAATGTGTTCCAAAATAAAATGACAAAGGATGTTTAAATTTGACCCAATATTTTGAGACAACTTCCTGCTGTGCAATCAACGTTTCTGAATCCTAATATTGTGATATTTTTTGCAATTGAAACTGAAATTAAAATGACAAAAGTAAGTAATCGGGGGGGGCACCATCCTCAAAATCTCAATGATTTGATGAAAAAGGGTGTATTATGTCAGGAAAATCTTGAAAAAGTGTACTTTTCACTTTCCAGAAAAGGCATGTACTCCCATATGTCATACCACTGACATGAAATGGACACCAGCCCATCACAGGTTACTTCCACAGCCAAGACCAGTACCCACCACAACCCAGGCCACCCATAATTGGGTGGCCTGGGTTCTTGTCCAGGAACACAAACAGGTGGCATGAAGAACACAAATAGATTCAAATCCCGGTCTGTGTATGGTTAATAGGCTAAAATAACAGATTCTTTTGTTGAAGTGGCTTGTGTGTATGCATGTACAGTATGTGTGTGTGTACATGCATGCATGCACGTGCGTATGGCTTCGATCATAGAGAAACTGGGGAGAGCTGGCATTTGCCGTTTGGTATGCAAATGTATTTTGGGTCAAGTATGAACGCCACCAAAACAGAAAGTTGATAGGACTAATATTTTTGGAGAAATTAGCGATATTAACTAACAACAGTCAACAATGGACTTTGTGCTGCAAGGCGCCATGGGAGTTTGAGGTTTTGAATGTTCATGATAGTTTAACAGTGTGGTTAGTAGACTAGACACAGACTACACAGAAAATACAGTCACATGAATTCAAATAAATAAATAAACAAATAAGGCGGCACGGTGGATTAGTGGTTAGCACTGTTGCAAGAAGGTCATGGGATCACTTCCCACCTCTGCTTGTCTTCTGTGTAGTTTGCATGTTCTCCCCGCATTTGTGTGGATTCTGTCTGGGTGCTCTGGCTTCCTCTCACATCCAAAGACAAGCAGGTTAGGTGAACTGGAAACTTTAAACTGACTGTAGGTGTGTGTGAATGTGTTTGTTTATTTGTGGTCGTGCGACAGACTGGTGTCCTGTCCAGGGTGTGCCCACCCCCCACCACCCTATGACTGCTGGGATAGGCTCCAGCACCCCCGTGACCTTTAACTGGAATAAGCAGGTATAGAAAATGGATAGATGGATGTTTGGTCTACAACTATGTTACTGCTTCTATCAAAACAGATTTTCAGAAACTTTTTTTAGCAGACAGAAAGCTGATAATATTCATTTAAAAGAAAGAAAGAAATACTGTTATACAGTAACCCTAAAATCACAGATCATTGAGGCTGAGGTTTATAAACCTGTGCTGCAGGCAGGGATTGTCTCTGTCTACCGCTTTAATACATATTTACATATTAAAACACAAGAATTAGGATTCATTAGTGTAATCTGAGGTCTACATCTCGATCAGGAGTTGTCTGATTAGTAGCTTTGGGACACTGTTGTTGTGGCGAGTCTGCCCGTCTCCCACTTTTGTTTTTCCTTATCTGCCGTAACTCTCTGTGCTTGAAGTCACGTCTCCGCTATCTGAGCTCTAATTAACAGAACCTGCATCCTTCCCAGGGATCTTTGTTTTTGTCTTGTTGCAGTGATGTTTTTGTGCAAAGTTCATGGACTTGACATAGGGTGGCCCTGAAGTGCAAAACACAAGAGCAAATTGCACAGCACAACAGCAAATCAAAAAAACACAACAGCAAATCGCACAGCACAACAGCAAATCAAAAAAAAAAAAAAACACAACAGCAAATCGCACAGCACAACAGCAAATAAAAAAACACAACAGCAAATTGCACAGCACAACAGCAAATCAAAAAACACAACAGCAAATCGCACAGCACAACAGCAAATCAAAAAAAAAAACACAACAGCAAATCGCACAGCACAACAGCAAATAAAAAAAAACACAACAGCAAATCGCACAGCACAACAGCAAATAAAAAAAAACACAATAGCAAATCGCACAGCACAACAGCAAATCACACAGCACAACAACAAATCGCACAACACAACAGCACAATAGCAAATCACACAACACAACAGCAAAAGAGAAACAACAACAACATTAACCAAAACGGAAAAGGCAGGTACCTTCGGGCGACACGAATTGTTGCTGATTGGAGGGTGGTCCGTCCTGTCTTGTGAACCGGAAGGTTTACATGTTTTCAAAATATGAACGCCACTAGTGAAAACATACGTGCTCTAAAACTTGAAGGTCATGCGTGAGTGTGGTCACCGTCTTCTTTTAGCCTTTTCCCACAATCACTGCAGAAGTTTGGTTTTTCCTCGAACTCTTTGCCACAGTTTTGGCAATACATGTTTTTCTGTTCGTCTGGTGCCTGAGTATACGGTCTTCCAGTTCACAGGACAGGACGGACCACTGTCCAATCAGCAATGATTCGTGTTGCCCAAAGGTACCTACCTTTTCCGTTTTGGTTAATGTTGTTGTTGTTTCTCTTTTGCTGTTGTGCTGTGCAATTTGCTGTTGTGTTTTGCACTTCAGGGCCACCATACTTGTCTTCTACTGTGTGCGATTGCAGTCATTTACCAACAAACAAAACACATAGGCTTCACGTGTCACGATTAAAGTGTGTGATATCAGCTCTATCATAGAGTTCCTCAAACTGCGCTCCAGGTTGCATTTACAAAACAGTTTTGTTCACATTTTCCTGTTTGTCATGTAGATGCAAAATGATTTCAATCACACAGTTTTGAGGAAGCTTTGCAGCTGCTGTATTTGCTATATTGCGTTTGAGGTTTACCTACTGGAAAGGAAGCAGCGTGGGGGAGTACAGCCAGCAAATAAAACAGGATATCCGACACCGAAACCATTGAAAGACTAAAAGTATGAAAAACGGCCTTGTTTTCTACGACTGTGTGTGATACTGAAGATCTTTAGATAAAGCTAATAAGCAGCAAAAAATCTTGTTGCTGCAAACATTTCTACTCTGTGAATTATTTGTTGTCTTGCTCCCTGTGCATGTAATTCCTTTAAAATACTGAACACCGTCATGCTGATGACAGGGATGACTACATTCCCTAAGTGCTGAACATCAAAGAGAACGCCATTTTCTCCAACTCAGCATGTTAATTGGTGCTTGATTGATAAGTTGAGCTCACAGGCGATGGCCTCTGTCGACTGAACTCTTCCAGGGTGTCTTTTTGAAATCAGCTTTATGAGTGGAAGACGTATCACTGGCGGGCCCATTAAAAAAAAAAAAAAAATCCTGCCAGTGTGCACACTTGCACATAAGCTGTCACACATTACAAATGAGATTACCTTATTCACGTGCCCTGGAACTTGTCGACGAAGGGATGCACGGGTATAAAGATACTAAAATAGCTGCAATCGCTCCACTTATCAACGAGCTCCATCTCCAACGTGCTGTTTATGTTTTTTCATGCATGGTGCAAAAAGAAGTCTTGCAGCACAATGTAATCAGCAGCAGTAAGAAAGAATTATCACAACTCGAGTCACTGTTTTGCATCTGAGCTCTGAAAGGAACGGCAAAGTTTTGATTTCACTAAACGTTTTCAGGACAGATCCTCATCATCACTCTGGACAACAGACATGCAGTGTGAGTCGTCTGAATACAGCTGCGAGCTGAGAATCAATTGTAAACAAGCAGTTAATCGTATTTGCATGAAATCACGAACATGCAAAGTACTTGTCTAGTTTGCATGGCGAAGATTACAGAGGTCAGGTGACGCTGCACACCTGATAACACCAGGAGGAGACACACCAGCACTGTCACCACAGAGCGGAGTTTGTCATCTCGCAAATAATATTTAATTCAGAAGAACATTTGTTCAGTCTGGACAGGGGCACTTGGAGAGCAAACACATGCATCTGGGACAAGCAGTCTTGGAATTTTGCATCTGGATCAACAGTGTTACTACGTTTGTTACAGCACCACATATTCATGTGTATTTACCTTGTTCAAATTTACATTCCAGTGTTAGGGCCATCTCCCATAGATGGCTTTCGATACCCAGTTGTGTCTGTTTTTAGCGCCAAAAAAAAGGATACCCAATCAGGCCCTGAAAATGGGTGTAATCTTTGTTGACAAAAACAAAAAAAAGCTTATTAGAACACTGTGAGCAATCGGGAAAGTTTTAAGTATGTGTGTGATGTTTGGTTACATCGTAATCTACACAATGTGAATAATAAGATTTAACTGGTGCAAACTGGTGGTAAAAGTAGATGAAAGAGCGAGCAGCAGTAAGCGAGTCAGCGAGAAGAGCAAACGGTCAATGTTTGTGCAGATGGCTGTACCACTTGCTACAGCTCGTGGCCACATTCGGAGTACGCCAGCCAGGGCCTGGCTCATCCATGTTTGCCAGCCAGGCCCGTGACTTGGCGGAGGCTGCCAGTTGGATCTATGACTCGTCGGAGGCCACTAGCCGGACCCGTGACTTGTCAGAGGCCGCCAGCCAGACACGCGACCCATGAGAGGCTGCAGGCCAGACCCGCGACTCATTGGAGGCTACCAGCCAGGCGTACTGCTGCGGCAGAGGCCACCACCACATTAGCAGTCAGCTTGTCGTCCCTGTGTGGGAGCCAGGATGCCACAAGCTAAGCTAAGCTAACCAGCTGGCATCAGGCTGAGACTGACCTTCAGCGGCGGGCTCATCAGAGGTCACTCCAGCGGCAGCTAACCATTTTACACGCTAGCAGGTAGCCTTCACTAGCAGTTAGCTGCGTTCAGCTAGGTTGACTCACCCCCCGCCATTTTCCTTTATTACTGTTTTTATTATTGTTCCTTTATTAACTGTTGTGAATTTTAGCTTATTGTTTTACTCTTGTGTCAATTTAGGAGTGGTTTACTTTAGGAGTTTTAGGAGTCTTGGGAGTTTTTATGTAAATCCTGCGTGATGCTGGCAGAAAGGGCGACTCTTTTAGACAGCCATGTCCATAAGCTAGAACAGCTTATTAGCTCAGTGGAGATAGATGTTATGGGCACTCCAGATGAGGTTGGTGTTAAGCCTGCTGGTGTGCCTATTGGCATCAGCCTAGAATCGCAGGCTGTGGAGGACGGTTTTCGGACTGTGGTTAGATGAAGGAAGTCACATGGGGCTTGGCATCCGGTTGTGGCAACCAAATCACACTCACCTCTGTGAACTGTGAACCGGTTTTCTCCCTTGGATATGCCTGATGTGAGTTCTTTGAGCCCACAGGTGACTTCCACTACTATCTCCAGGCCGAAATGCCAGGCTTTAGTGATAGGGGATTCTATCACCCGCAAAGTCAGGTAAATGACGCCGGCTGATGCTAAATGTATTGTGACATTGAAATTGAGGATAACCCGCTGGCTGTTCCAGCAATATTAAATATTCTGTGTCCGCTACCTACAATCCACATGGAATGTCTCAAACCTAAACCTACTTCCAGGCACCTTATATATGCTACTCTGGAATCACCACTAAATGGGGTGGGCTTGTGCTTGGCCAGGGGTAGACAATTGTGTGAATACGGTAAATTGTAAAGTGTTTGGTGAGAAATTATTTGCATTTACTACTGTAAGTGCAGCATTTCATTTTCAAAAATTCCAAAGACATTTTTTTTTTTTTGCTGGTGCAGTTTTTCCCCAACACATTTTTTCTTTGTCATAACAGTACAGATAGTAGAACTGATTGACTTCTAGGCATCTTATATATGCAACTCTGGAACCACCCCTAAACCCAAACAGTTCAACTGTCAACCCCACTGAGGTACTTAGTCTGGGTCTCATTAACATAAGATCACTATCCTCAAAATCATTGTTGATTAATGATCTAATTATTGATCATCATTTAGATATGATTGGGTTATGTGAAACCTGGCTTAAACCTACAATTGTCTCTCCCTGAAATGAGGCCTGCCCACCGGCATACACATTTAGTCACATCCCTCATGATGTGAAGCAAGGCGGGGGTGTTGCTCTTATTCATAAATCTAGATTTACCTTATTAGGTGTTGGAGGTCACAAATATAATTTGTTTGAGCATCTGATTCTCTGCTCTGCCCATAATGCTACGTATTGCCAGGGTCAGAAGAATGGAAAACAGCCGTGTTGTTTTGTCACTGTATATAGGCCCCCTTGCCCATACTCTGAATTCTTAGATGCATTTGGTGCGTTCATCTCTAACTTGTCAACTAGTGCAGATAACATTCTGATTATTGGTGATTTTACCAGCCATATAAATAAGCCTTCTGATCCCCTCTGCAAATCATTTAAGTAAATTGTGAATGCATTAGGATTCCAGCAATGGATTCAGGACTTGACGCACATTAGTGGAACCTGGATTTGGTTCTCGCACGTGGTATTGCTGTCACGAATACTGACATTACGCCTCTTGCATCAGCGGTGTCTGATTACTCACTTAATAGGTTTACAGTTTCGCTGCCGTGTATAGTGGAAAAACAACTTTTACGTTTATTACTGCTACGATGCATTAACTCCTCAACTATGACTGATCTCTAAGCTAGACTGCCTGGAGACCTTTGTAGAATGCCCAATCAGTAGACAGTCTTTTGCATAGTTTAAACTCAGTGCTCAAAACTACACTTGACAAGATTGTGCCACCTCTATTAAAACCACACCTTCCTAAAACACAGCCGCCTTGGTTCAGTGGTTAATTGCATGACCTCAGGCAGAAGGCTAGAGGTCATCACCAGAGGAACAGATGGATCATATTTGTATTTAATGTGGTGTTTTTATATGGTGTGTGATTTTAAATTTTTTTTTGTAATACTTCCATGTCCTTCCTGATATGAGGCAGATTCCTGCGGCTTTCAAAGAACAGCTCCTTAGCTCAGTGGTAAAGTTGCTGACTGGTAATCAGAGCTTTTGAAAGGCATGAGTTCACGTCCCGTAGGTGGTCTGTTTTTTTCCTTTTTTAAAAATTATTCCACATAACCGCTGCGATGTGGTCCCACAGGTACCAGCTGGTTTTCATTTTTTATTTCTTCCACATAAGCAGCACCATGTGCTGCACCAGCACTGTTCCTACTTGAAAGACACCGGCATGTTCATGAACTTTTGCACCGGGTTCATGCACGCTTGCCTGTCGGCACGTTTTGTGGTGGTGTGGTGTGCTTTCGAACTGTTTCGCGCCGTTTCGCTGTAATCGACCAGACGTTGTCCAAACTTCGCACTATTTGTGAAGGGGCTCTTAAATTCACTCATTCTCTGAGGCCAGTCTCTCACTGCCAATTTTTGACCCCAGATCTGACATTCAGATGTGTGAATACGGTATACTTATATCCGTCAAAATGTAATAAATTCTTGTCATAAATTTTTACAACATACAATACGAGTCAAAGGTTTGGACACACTTTTCCATTCAATAAATAAAGAACAATACATGCTAAAAACAGTCATTTTAAGAATTAGACTTAATGTGCCTAAAGGTTTTGAATATTGTGGTACATGAAATCCACACATTTTATGACGGCATGCATGGATTTCCAAATTACAAGCTATAAAGTAATGATAAGAGATAATAGACAGTTCAAGTGCTTTCATTTTTAGGATGGATGGTAGGGTAATGGGTCATTGTGGAAAGAATGCCCTTCTGTATTTTCATTACTGTGAAATAAAATAATTCATGCTTTTTCCCCACTCAAACTTTATCACCTGAAAAACTATACTGAACAATAAAATAAAAACAACTATTTTGTTTTCATTTCAATTTTTCATGCATTGAAATAAAAAATACACAACTTCATCTTTGCACACAAAATGCTGATTTCTCTTGAATATTCTTCCCAAATTTGTCTAAAAACCGTGTTAGTAAGCACTTCACCTTTTCAAAGATAATTCGCCCACCTGGCTGTTGTGGCATTTTGAGATGCTTATTAAACAACAGGATAATTGCACCAATGTGCTTTTCACTGTTACAGTAAAAGTCAACTCTAAATTATCCAGTTTTGTCATATAAAATGTTGCCACAGATTTGCAGTTGGCATGCAGGAATGTCCATCACAGCTGTTTTCCTTGTAGCTGCTTCCAATGTCGTTTCCAACCAGTCTTGCAGCTGCAGACCATTTATAACAATATCAGCCCAGGGACGCCAAATCTGGCTTCTACCTCCTTGTTATGGTTCACGACTTGGCCTTAGTTTTCTGATTTCTGAGTTGTTCTCTTTTCCAGTGTTATCTCCTTTGTGTTATATTTCTAGTGTTTATCTGTTATGTGTACTCCTAATATCGCCTCCATACTGTTATTCACCTTGCATTTTTATTTTAGCCATTATCCTCCTGGTGCATGTCGTTGGTTTTATTTCCTTAGCACTGGGGTTTCTGGGTTCATGTGCAAGCTTATATCCAGATTAACTGATTATACCCTACTGTATTTAACTGTCACAATTCCCTCACTCCAGTGCCAGATTGTCTTATCTGTGTACTAGCTTTCTTGCATTCTTTCCATTGTTCTGGTCTTCAGCTACCAAAACACTGCTTGTTGGGCTTCCTCCGTGGTATGTTTTACTGTTTATGACCTTCCGCTAATGTTATTGGAGTCTCTCTTTGTAGCTGTCTTCATAGACCATGTCCCCAGTTGTTCATCGCCTGGACACTGCTTCATGCTAAATAGTCTACTTTCTGTAAAAATGACTGAACTTCCATCTGCGTTGTTTTCTGCTCAGGGGTCTTCAGTTGTACAATAGCCATTTAACATAATAAAGATCTTGTTATCCTCATGAAGAACTTTTTTCAAGATCACCTGCACATTTTAGATGGGCCTTTTATTGCAACACATTTGTGCAATAATCATATTTTTAATCAGCATCTTGATCTGACACACTAGACAGGTGGATGGAATATCTTGACAAACATATGTAGATGGGTTCCAGACTTATCCAGCAAGGTCAACTTTGCCAAAGGTCACTCACTGGGGTGAAGGTTATGTCTGCCTGTCTGCTTTCCTTCCAGGTCTTTTTGTTGATTTCTACCCAACTTGATCTCAAAATTGCTGTTAAACCATCGACTTCTGTTATGGTTAGTGGCCCGGACAGGACCGGACCATTACAAGTGATGGACTTAAATGCTAGGAGCAAGGAACAGAACTGATTGTGAACGAAAAGAGATTTGTTTACAATAAACCAATGAACAATGCTCTGCTGGTTAGACGATCTGCTGAGCCAAGACAGGGCCCGCATGTAGTGGTGGAACATCTGGGAGCTGCAGTGCACACACGGACAGACTTGGGAGTCTGAAAACAAGCAGGAATCCTGGGGTAGAACTGCATCCAGAGCCAGATGGGCACAGGTCAGGCATTAGATTAAATACAAATAGATGATTCGCTGACTTAAGCTTGGGTTAAAGTGATCTGAAAATGTCATTTTGCACAGTGTCTGGGTGCTGCAACAAACTGACAAAGCATTGTGGAGTGAGCTTTCATAAGTGAGTATTAAATGTAATATTAATGATATGGGGAAATTACTAAAATTGCTGAATAAAGGTTAGAAAATGATTTATTTTTTGTGCTGATCTGTATTCTGTAAAGTAGTGACCGTAATTGTGCTGCTTGCTTGTTGTGATAAATATCTCACCATTCGTTTAGCGATTCAGTTAGAAGTCTCAATTTCATAAGTCTCAATTTATCCCTTTTAATTAGACTCAGATTTTTTTTTTTTTTTTTGTCACATTAGGTTTTCCATCCTGAGATAATTCTGTAAGAGCAAATTCATAGAATGGAAATGCTTTTTCTCTCAATTTGGTGGGTGACATAACAGTTGCTGTATTCTGCTACTAATATAAGAATATAGACAAATGAAATGATGTACTCCATGTTCCAATGTAGTGCTTTCAGATCCCGCTGGAGTGGGGCACACACATGATCGGAGTTAACACGCACTTTAGGGGAAAATGTCAATACCGACATAAGTGGCCAGTGTCATGCTAAAGTAGTAGTTATCCCCATCAGGAATTGTATCCCCTGACTGTTTCGTTTGATTTATTTTATTTGAGTGCTGCATAAAAGTGGTGCTGCAGGTGGGTTAAGAGCAGTCTTTAATATGAATATCTTTAATATGATGCGAACACGCGAAGCTCTTAGTTTCACCCTGATTATTTCCCATCTTCAAATTCAAACTTCATAAAATCATTAATTAAGGATCAGACTAGTATCTCGTGTCGTGGTTGACATCATGACTCCAACAGTCGGGATCATATAAACAAAATTCATAACTCCAGGTGATCTCTTCACAACATCTGGATTGGGAGTAACAAATTCATTCAAGTCTATTATATAAATAATCTGATCCTCTTCTGTTTTTGTTTTGACAAATATTGGTTGTACAAATGTGAGTTTGAGGTTGAATAAATGTAACAGCATAGTAATAGCACCGAAAATGCAGATTTATCCTAAAAATCTCTTGAAAACATTGATCATGCCCGTTGATTTCTATTTAAGTCCGGTTGTTAGATGCTAACCAAGATGGTGGCACTCTGGCAACAGCCAGCAAATGAACGGATTAGCCCGGGTCTCCATCTAGTTTCAATAGATATCTACGTGTTAAACATTTTATTTTGTTAAGCTCAAGGAATTTGATTTTCAACCTGATTTGGAGTTGCTCCCTGTGTTCAGTAGAGGTGGGTGATACCGGGAATTTTGGTATTGATCTGATACCAAGAAAATACAGGCCCAGTATTGCCGATATCAATACTGATACCAATACTTTTTCATATTGAAGCTTCATAGATCCAAAGGATCCGAAAGACCTAGGATAGAATTTCACCAAACATTGTACGTGACAACAAAATACTTTATTCTCACAATCAACATTTTTGTTTAAAAAATATCACTCAACACAACTTAAAACAAAATCTCCTGAGGTAGAGGGCTGACAAACCATGATACAAGGGTGTGCTGCTCCGTGTTGTGTGACACAGCACAGCGCTGCTCTTACAGACAGAGACTTTGATGAATTTGCATGTGCAGCAGTCAGTGCGTGCGGGAGAGAAAAAATGCTTGAGTATCAATCTTTTTACATGAGGATTGTTCAATATCAATACCAGCGTTGGTATCGATATTATCGATATTAGGATTGATCCGCCCACCTCTAGCGTGCAGTGGAGCACCTTACATGGCACCCAGGCATCTGTGTGTGTGCATGTGTGTGTGTGTGAGAGAGAGAGAATATGTGAGGCATCATTATCAACTGCATAGAGCATCTGCTTTGGATGGAAACGTACTGTAGCAATACTGTCTATCTTTGGAATGGCTGCATTTGTAAAAATGGACAAACAAAGATGTCTACACTCACTTCTCTTCAACCACTAAGGGTTGCGGGGGGCTGGAGCCTATCCCAGCAGTCACAGAGCGCGAGGCAGGGTACACCCTGGACAGGACGCCAGTCTGTCACAGGGCCACATATAGACAAACAAGCACATTCACACCTGCACGCACACCTACGGACAATTTTTAAAGTTTCCAATCCACCTAACCTGCATGTCTTTGGATGTGGGAGGAAGCCGGAGCACCCCGAGGGAACCCACGTAAACACAGGGCGAACACACAAACTCCACACAGAAAAGCCACAGGTGGGATTGGGAATCGAACCCATGACTTTCTTGCTGTGAGGCAACAGTGCTAACCACTAATCCAACCAAGATGCAGACAGATAAGTATTAAATGAAGCCAGTAAAACAATGCACAGAACTTCAAATGCAAAAAGGGTTGTTTATTTCTCGAATGCATGAGAACAACCATGTAGTTTTTGTTCCTTGAACTGACTTCTTTTAACAGTAACTACAAGTATTTTACAACAGTGAAGCAATGATCTCAAAATGGCATTATTGCGGTGTCACTCATAAAACCGTGATAAAAACAGCACACAAATGAAACAGCAGTGGTGGCTCTGTAGGACAAACAAAAAACAAAATACATTTTTGTTAACATCCTCTGCCGAGTTACATACAGAATAACTGAACATTTGGACCATGTCTCACCGAACAGTTCGAGCAGAAGCTCCGGTGGTCTAAAACTGTGCTTTCTCCATCTCTCAGCTCCAAAAAATGTCCTTTCTGTTATGTGTCGACGCGGGTTGAGGAGCGGACCTGCGTTTGACAGAACCCAGCGGTAAAAATAACCAGAAGGCGGTTCCCAACAGAAACAATTTATTTTTTCACCTGTGCTTACAAATGTAAAACATAAAAAGCGTCCCTCTGGTGGAGTAATAAGTGGCACGTTCTCCAGCGCCCGCAAGGATTAAAGCCCGGCGCTCCTGGACCCACTACCACCGACAAACACCCCCCAGGTGGACACGACGAACCGATTCTCTGTGGAGCAAAGAAAAGGTGAGGTGAGTCAGCAGGTACAACTCTATCTTTCACATAACACACGCTATCAGCAACACACTCAGGTCAATGTTTCTTTTTTAACTTTATGCAAATGAGCAGCCCCTCACAACAAGTGGAGGATCACTTATACTGCACGCCACCGCAGTGAGAAGCAAGCTGCACAATTCTCCTCACAATCTCAATTTACTGTGTAACCAAGCACCAAGATACTATCAACAATTACTTAATCACTTAATTACCTTTAGCGTGTGCTGACAGCATGTGTCCTCACCCTTCCCTGCTTCACAGGCTCGATATGTCAAACCCAGGCGCGGTCCTCAGCGTCTCACAAACAAACGTCACAAGGTTGAGTTCCCGGCAGCTCTGCTCAAATCACACATGACTTATATGCAGAACGCCATCCAATTATCCGCTTCAGCTGCAAGTCTTCAAGGCCGCACGTGAGCCCCTGCCACAGGTGTTCCACATGACGCTAATAAGGGTGAGGACTCTTCAGCCAGCACTTTCTCCACAGACAAATCAGCCCTCATGCCACCTGGAGAGCAAAGAAAAGAAAAGAACACCAAAACAGCCAGCCACGCCCCCCCCCAACACACAACACTTTCTTGGCACCTCTTTCGTAAATAAAGTGCTCTTCTTCTGGGTGTTTCATCCCCTAGTAAAATGTACACTTCACTTCACACATGGGGGACACAGCACCATAGTGACAGCATCAGGTATTACATCAGTCCAACAGTGAACTTCAAAAATCATAGATTTTAACAACGTACATTGTCTACAGGTACCCATTTTGATACTATCTAACATGACAAAACAACAGTTACATTCCAGCCTCAGTATATCATGGGCTAAAAAAACAAAAAGTTGCAGCTGTAGGCAGGTAGGGATTATTGACCGAGTAAGGGTTCAATATATAAAGATGTTCCAGTTATGCTGAACAGTATGCCACATTATTTGACTGATCATAAGAATCCCTAAAGGGTACAGTTTGGTCTATCTATGGTCAAACATTACGGACTTATGGGTTTTAAAAAAAACATATACAATATATACTCATATACTGGACAAACCCCACCCATAGGTTTTCTGAGGAGACCTGGACGAGCCATTTTAAAGCTCAAAAAGTGCTACTCTGGGTGTTGCCATGATAACATTACTTCCTCTGACTACGTCACAGACATTTCATGAGTGGGTAAAGAGGCGGTGCACATTAAACTGGATGACCTGGGTGGTATAAATGATGCATCAACACGCCCCCATTTCAATGTTGCCAAACTAACAGCTAACAGGTTAACTTGGGTTCAGGTGTTTCACTAAAGCATATCTTTGTGAACTGGGTGGTGGTTTTCATACTGGGTGGCTCGGGTGTCTTATTTCCTCAGTAGTCGTGGATTTACTGGACCTAATGTCTTCAAGATACCGACAGCTGCTAAATGTGCTAACAGTGCTAACATAGAAAACAAACAAATAAATAAATGAAATGAAAGTTTCACTTGACTGAAATACTGGAGCACAGATGTCTTAGATGATCTGTTAGAACAATTAAAGACACAACAAGCCATATTATAAGAGTTACTTATAATAAAATGCTTCGAAAGTACGGACATGATTCTCTGCAGCAACTAGTAGTCACAAGTCTCGGCCTCTGTGCTACCCGAGCTCAGAGGCACTATACGTACTAGCTGTCACTCAAAGTGGCCACACCCCAATTATGCATAACCTCATGGCTTAAAACAGCTTAATGACTTATTTTAAAAATTCATGCACTGTAAAGTTAGCATGAAGGGGTGTTATTTCTTCCCCCAGTTCTTTCTGTAATACTGCCCCTTACAAAGTACAAACTTGAACTATTCCGCACTTTTAAATTTAATCAAAGTCACAGCAACAATAATCAGGCCTGGGCCCTGCAAGAACTTCTCTTACAGACAAGATCCGTTATTACAGAACCAAGGACAATGGATACAAGCAGTTTTTATACAGGATTACATATGCGTGACAGAGGCGGACCTTATTTCGCAAAATCCTTCTCTTGTTGGCCCCCCGTGGGCATTCGAGGGAGGTCCATACCCCAGCCTGAGGCACCGCGCAATAACAGGAGACATATGATTTATAATTGTAACCTAACTCTCTTTATCCTAAGTGGTACAAACTGGTTAAATCCGGATCTACATGCACATACCAAGAGAGAACAAAGGAAAGTGAGAATAAGAATGAAAACTAAAAGTATAATCCTAAATAATAAAAAAATAAAATAACTACCTTAATGCAAAACAAGTACAGAAAACAAATAAAGAAAACCATAATTGAACACAGAAATATATCTAACGGGGAACTAGCTACAGAAACCAAAACTGGTTTTCGTAAACATGTTTATTTCTCCTTTAAAGGCAGGCATTTTAATATGGGCTTCTATGGGAATCTGCTCACTTTGGGAACCAGCCTCAAGGGGCCAGTCAAGGAAAAGCATCCTTTTCCTCTTCTGTGTGATTCCATTTTTGATGGTCAAAGATTGAGGCTTCATAAATGAGCAAAAAATGGTGACAAAGTCTATTTTCAGTTTGTACATATATCAAATTAAAGTTGTTACAATTTTGGTAAAAAAAAGTGATTCAAATTATTGGTTGAATTTTGCAATTAAAAAAGGAATCATCTGCCTCACCTATGCTTAATTATCACTTTATGTGATAACATAGAATATGTTATATGCCATAGAATCCAATGGATGTTGCCTTTGTAGGTCTGTTAGTCTTGGAGACCAAACATTAAAAATAATCAAAACTATTCCATTTTTACCCAAGGCCAAAATATGGCCATTGGGTAATTTGAAGACTTTGCATCCATCCGTCTGTCTGTCCTGTCTGTTTGTGCTCGGCATAAGTCCATTCCTATTACTGCCAGGGTCTTCACATTCACAGGGAACATTCTTTGGACACTGACCCTCGACAAGTTCAAAGATAGGTAACACTGACCTATTCTAAGGGGTTGAAAGGTCACATTCTTTCTGCACACTCTTTCACTGATTACATGCTCATACAGCCGAGGGTATTTTAGCATTGCGTTATTTCTACACAAGCTGGATGGGTGGACCAATCTTGTCATCTGCATTTTTGCAGTACAAGTATTGGGTTGGTTATATTATGTGTGTCCTTTGTGTTGCTAAGTGACTGACATATATGAGATACATGTCGTGTTGGACCTCCCGACTGGAGTGTTGTAATACTGTTTCCAATCCAAACCAGACATGTTCATGTTTTTTTAAAAATCTATCTGTTGTTAATCAGAATATTGTTGTGGCTCACTGCCCTTCTTCCTATGAAGCTGTGTTCATGGTGCAGTGGCTTTCTGCACCGGTTTCCTTTATTTTTTGTGTATGTGGTGCACTGCAGTAGTCTTGTACTGAGGAATGTGACACGTACATTCAGAAGTGCACCATATTAAAAGCTCCAAATCTGGTGAACTGGTATCTCGATGAACAGCCAATGTGTGTCGACAACATATGTGTCGGAATTTCCAGCTTTGACCAGCAACAAATTCATTTCCTCTTAAGACCAAAATAATAATAATAATAATAATAATAATAATAAAATCCCTTTTTCTGGGAAATGCCAGTTTTCAGATGCAGCTGTCTGGGGTGTTAAAAAATAAATAAACAAAACCCCTAGATATGGATAGATAATACACATTTTAAAGTTAGTGGCATTGCTAAACCTAGCAGTGTTTAGTGATGAAAGTACAGAAAATAACGCACAGCACCATGAACAGTTCTGGGGTGGTAAAGGTATGAATGGGCCATTTCTCGTAGTGGAAGACTATGATCCATGATCATAAACGCTTTGTTCACATTTCCACTCAAAATTAGATTTTTAGTATATCCATATTCACGGTTTTAGAGTATCCCAGAATCCTTTGTGTGCTGGGGAGGGAGGCTTGATAAAGGCTGAACTTAATGCTAACTTTAACATTGAAAATGCCATTGACATGCTAACGTGTTAGCATCAGTCTGTTTAAGTTATAAAATACATCTATCTATCAACTGTTTAAGAAGACCATAACAGGTCGGTTTAACATAAAAAAGTAAATATTACTCACAGACATATGCTCTTTAGGGTTTTAGTGGGGAAAAATTAAGATAAAGCGAAATAAAACAAGAAACCAACGAAGCAGCAGATTGAAGATCGACGCACTACTTCATTGGTTCAAGGTTCAAAGCAAAGCCACGCTGCAGAAACGCTTGTTTACACAGACCCGCTGCAGGGTCTGTAATCAATGTAGAGAAATGATCACTTTCCTGACAAACACCCCCAAAAACAATGGCCGCTCTGAAGGACCGATAAGGGTTTCGTTACACAAAAAGGCTATTGATGTTGATGGATCGAATAATTTCTTAACAATACTCAAAAAGAACCAGTTCCCGACACGCAACCCTAACAGCAACATGCTTCTTTTTAAAAAAAATAAAGCTCACATTAAAGACTCACGATTATCTTAGCTAAACACCAAAATACATATTTTGGTTGAACTCACCTCCATAATGACGTAATATTGCAAACAAGTTGCTTGTTTCTTGTCCAAATACCACCTGCAAATGCTTGTTTATGCTGACAATGAAATCTCGGCCTCCCCAGCGAGAATGTGATTACGCGTGAGATTTGACACCGTAAAGGCATCTATGGTATCTAGCTTGATTTTTTTTTTTTTTTTGGCAGTCTAGACAGTGAAAAACCACAAGATCTGATTTTTCACAAGCGAATTCAAACCACATACAGAGCTGGTTTGAAATACGATTCAAATTGTGTTGTTGTAAATCCATTTCAATCTGAACATCTCGGTCGCTCAAATAGGATTTCCAAGTGCCCTGTGCATCACGAGCAGCGCGACACGAACAACAATGACGTAGTTCCAGAAAGAGGGAAGTTGATTCGAGGCACCTCACCTGTGGAGTTGGAATAAGTGGAAAAAAAGTCAACAAAAATGGTCAAACTTCACATCTCTGCTGTCTCCACTGTTTCTGGCACTTCGTTGCAATTACAAGAAAGTTTGTGCCGCAACTCCACATCAGACAGAAAATAGCACACTTCGTTGTCGTCCATGTTTTCGTGGGTGTAGCTTGTTCTCATAGCAATCAATATGGATAGACTATGTCAGTGTGGACACACAGATCAGATCTGGTCACTTGTTATATATGTATATATAATGTGAACAATCAGTCAGTGAGCTCTGAATTGAATCAGATTTGCAATAAATCCTATTTGAACTGGCAGTGTAGACTTAGGCCCTTTCCCACATGGTGCTCAGTATATTTATGAAACCATTTCACTGCAGCAACAGGAGAGATTTAACAGTCACATTGAGTTTTTGTTATGTAGAATTTCTGTATCATTGCATTCACATGTATTAAAGATCTATCTATTAAAGATCTAAGACATATAAGAAGACCTTGCCTGCTTCTTTTTGCAGATGCAGGTACACACTTCATGGCATGGGACAGGTCAGACGTGCTGAGGCTGCAATCATTCAGATTTGGTCCAACTTCCACATTTGAATGTGACGGCTTCTGGATTTGTACAACAGCTGTGACTGTTTCTGGAAGTCATATACACGTTCTATGCAGTTTGTGAACAAACACATACTCTGAATCCCGGATCTGAGCGCCATTTCTGGAAGGGACATACATACTTGTGGTGTCATAATGAGCTCTGAACCTGATGTCTCAGCTGCATCACAATCTGACAAATAATGTTAGCTGAAATGGTAGGGGGTTATGATTAGAATAAGGGTTAGGGTTTAATTTTTTTTGTGAAATACATAAAAGGCTTGTAAATTTGACTAGGACTAAGGATTTACACACTTCTGGGAGTCCTGTGCAATAGCAAAATTCCAATTTGGTCCAGGAACAGTTTCAGAATATGTCTGATACATATGCACACACGCATGCATACATGTACACAGACGCCGCTTCTCTTTTAATATGTTGTTGCAAACTGCACGGAAGAACAAAAACCTAGCCAGAGCGTTTTGTCTTTTCTGCATTCTGCGGAAAGCAGGTTCTTTTATTTTTACACACCCACAAAGAGAGACGGTGACAGAAGTCATCAAATGCACTACACTTCTCTCTCATGATAATGGCAAAATGACACTTAACTAAACTGACTAAACCAACTGAACTACAAAAACACAATAAAACAACATAAACAACACTGTTAAACTAACATGAACCCCAATAACAATATTTAAAACCCCTAACAGGTTCTATAACCCGAAATGGCTGGACACAAATGCTGAGCTCAGATGCAGGTGTTGGACATTCAAAAGGTTTTACTGAGGAGGATTGTAAGGCTCAGTACACAAGAAGGCAGTCAATAAACTGCAACAGTAACCAAAACACAAAACGCGAAGTCCATAAAAAGGCAGGCAGTTCACAAAACACGGCAGGGCAATCAAGACAAGGTCTCTGAAGAAAGGCTAGAAGCGAAGGTGATAAAGCACAATGATCTGGCAGTGAAGAGAGGAAAAAGAGAGGCTTAAATTCATGCAGTGATAGTGCAGCAGATAACAGAATATTTACAGAGGAATCCTTCAAATGGTGACACAAGCACCAAATTTGGCAAAAGTACACCTTAGGTATTACTCTTTTGAAAAAACTCGACATGCCACTTGAATTTTCAATAGGCGGCCAAGTAGGGGTCAATTGAAGAATTACATAGGGGTCAAAATATAAAAATGCTCCAGTCATGTTGAAATTTGTCTTTTGAAATTTATTTGTCTGATTGTAAAGATTCCAAAAAGGTATAGTTTGGGCTATCTATGACTGAATTCTATAGAATTATGGGGTAAAAACAACAAGAATGGTGACAAAGTTCAGTTTCAGTTTGTACAGGGGTCAAAAGTTAGAGTTACTCCAATTTTGTTCAAAGGTGATGTAAATTATTGGTTGAGTTAATAGGGTTTCAAAAAGGAATAGTTAGCACCATGTATCATGCTTAGTTATCACGTTACGGGGTAACATATGTCACGTCATAGAATTCAATGGATGTCAACATTATTTGACATTTACTTTAGAGACCAAGCATTCAGCACAGTCAAAACCTTTCCATTTATTAATCCAAGTAGTGCAATTTGTACCATTTTTTAGTAAAATGCTGAGTGAAAATTTAGTAAACGGCTGAGTGATAATTTCAGCCTCACGCGTGTGTGCATGGGGGCACACACACACTCGTGTGCACATGCGTGTAAGAAACACAGCGCTAACTCCCACTCCATCCTGTGTTTGCCATCCAGACGTTTGGACATCGGGCAGTCTTCAGCACCTTTTATGGCCATCTGACGGCAGTCTGTGTCATCGACCTGTTGTCTACATACGCTTTGGATGCCATTGTGCAGGTGTGGATGAGGTAATCTGGATGCGTTCTGACACTGCTAACCACGCCTCTTTTCCTCCTGATTGCGTCGGATTATGGCAATATTTGCCATGTTGGCTGGTTCCTGCACATTCTTGCTATATGTGACGGGGCTAAAAATTCAGTGACTAGGTTTAAAGCGCATGTCACTCACAGAGGTGTGCATAATGGTGGCTGCAGCAACATGCATTCACTGCTGTTCATGCTCCTCCACTGGCCTGCCCTCACACTACATGTTCAGGCTGAGATGATGATCATTATTTTACATACAGTGAAGTAATGAAATAATTAGTATGACCAAGTAGCGCGGGATAAAAACACTCAATATAAAATGATACATTGGTGTGGCTGTTCAGTGAACAGCCCATTCATTATTCCTCCAAATAAATAAATAAAATAACCAGGCTTTTGTATTTGTTTTTGGTTCTTACCTCTGAAAGGAGGTATTCATCTCTGCAGTCATTTTTTCTTATCCAGCTTAAAGTTTTTTGTCAGTTTAACTTTTTTTATTTAATTGGCTGTATGCATTCTGCAAAGGCTCGCAGTGACTCGCGCAGCAGGTGATCTGATCACCTTTCAAACAAAAGCTTTATTCATTAAAAAAGAATATATATATATAGCTGTGTTACCAGCATTGGCGGTGACTATTGAGGGAGGGTCTGGGGGGAATCCCCCTGAGCAAATTTTGAAATTTACAACCCTTTGAAACACTATTTCCTGCATTTTGAGGCTTACTTTGGGTTGCTAACTGGGACATTAAATAACGTGCGACATGCCCTTTAAAAAGGAAAAAAAAAAAACTGAAATGCACCCCTATGCTGGTTAAATCACAGTATGGGGGATCCAAATCACACCATGGGGGCCCCCTACTGCGCTGGCAAGAACCCTGCATATATATATAAACTACGAAATCACATGTACATAAGTATTCACCGCCTTTGCCATGAAGCTCAAAATTGAGCTCATGTGCATCCTGTTTCCACTGATCATCCTTGAGATGTTTTTACTGCTTAATTGGAGTCCATGCAGGTAAATTCAGTTGACTGGACATGAATTGGAAAGACACACACCTGTGTACATATAAGGTCCCACAGTTGACAGTGCATGTCCAACTCAGTCTCACGCCATTTCGGGATGTCATCATGAAAAGTAAATTAATCTATGGTTCATGCTCCCGTCACAAAAACTACCACATTTTTGTAACGGGAGCATGAATTGCAGGTGTGGGGGCATCTGTGGGGGTTATTGTTAGGGGAAGGAGTAGGGTTACAAATAGTAAAAAAAAAAAAGTGTCACAAAAATGTGACTCATTTCGTGATGGGAGCATGAAAAAAGTGAGAGACTGGGCTGGCATTTCAGAGCACAAACCAAGCATGAAGTCAAAAGAATTGTCTGTAGACCAGCGAGACAGGATTGTCTTGAGGCACAAGTCTGGGGAAGGGCACAGAAACATTTCTGCTGCTTTGAAGGCCCCAGTGAGCACAGTGGCCTCCATCATCTGTAAATAGACGTTCGGATCCACCAGGACTCTTCCTAGATTCCTAGAGCTGGCTGCCCGTCTAAACTGATCAATCGGGGTTGAAGGGCCTTGGAGGTGACCAAGAACCCCATTGTGAGTCTGTCAGAGCTCCATTCCACTGTGGAGAGAGGAGAACCTTCCAGAAGGACAACCACCTCTGCAGCAATCCATCAATCAGGCCTGTATGGTAGAGTGACCAGAAAGAAGCCACTCTTTAGTTAAAGGCACATGGCAGCCCAGTTGGAGTTTGCCAAAAGGCACCTGAAGGACTCTCAGACCACGAGAAACAAAATTCTCTGGTCTGATGAAACAAAGATTGAACTCTTTGGTGTGAATGCCAGACAATACAAGACTTTACATGAGTTGAAGAATAATGGGGAAAAAAGAAACAGAAGCTGCTCTCCCAAAGAGATGATTGCTGTTTATGCTCTCTCCGGTGTTTGCACATGCAGTGTCAGCTCGTAGACGCCTGTAGTGCTGCTTCAACAGCGCAATACCCTCATGAGGGCCGACTGGAATATCAAACAGGTTTGATTTTCATCCCAGCATACGACTGCCGATCAGGAGGTGGTCGTGAGGGGTTAAATGCGGCTTGTTACTCCAAGTATACTACACGATGCAGGATGCACAGTTAAGCTGAAACTTGGCGCGATCCAAACGAGTGAAAAATTGGCTGAAAAGGGCCAAAACTCACAGTGTAAGCCCAGCTTTAGCCATTTTTATTTATTTATTTATTTTTGTTAAATTCACACTTTACACCAGAACTGATTATTAGCTGATGGCACATCTTCCAACTCAACCAGAAAGGACAACATCTTTTTTATGGGGGGGGGAATTGGTGCCCCTGCAAGCCCACGCGCGACTGCAGGTCTGGCTACGCCCGTGCTGAATGTGTAAATTGTGAGGAAAAGCACGTAAAAGCAAAGTCGGTGTGTTCCAGAGGCGTTTCTTTGTGAACAAGCCGCCACAGGTCGACGGCTGGCCTGCTGCCTTACATGGACAAACATCTCAAAGTCTCCGACGGCTGGAATTTCACGGCGTGACGTCACCGCCTTCCACTCTCCCAGAATTTGGATCAAGAAGTTTCACTGTTTTTTGGTGGGATTTCAACCTCCTCTTGTATATTCCTGGAAAGCGAGGTAAGCGACCAAACGCTTGCAGCCGTGCTTGTGGTTGACGTGCTGTCAGGATGAGCTGCTTTCGGAGTTTTGTCGGCCTTGTTTGGAGCGTGAAAGTGACTTGTTTATTTTAAAGTGTAGCGGAGTTCACGGTGAGGGCGTGGACTCTTCACGGCAGCTCCTGCTAATGTGGACATTCAACTCACACACGGCGAACTTTTCGCCAACACTGAATTGCTTCACTCCTGCAGTGAAAACAAGGAGACGTCGTGGACCGTGTAGTTTAATCAGCGTGGACTGTGTGTTTTTAGCCGAGCAGTGTGCTTAGCAATGCGGAAGCAGCCTGTCACTGCGTCTACTTTATGCTAACTGTGACGCTTCGGTCTGAAATAAGTCCCTTCTTAAAATAACCTGTGAACGGAGCCACAGTCCGGACACCTGAAATAACTGATAACACTTTATTAACGAGTTTAAACTCAGAGTAGCTGCTCTTTTTTGTGGAGTGGGGGGTATAATTCCTAGCTAAAACTAAATACAGTAACATTACTGGTGGACTAATTACAGTGCAGGCCTCCAGGATCTCATTAGTTTTGGTTTGGGTTAAAAAATTCTAGCAAACCCTTTTATGGAGACAAACGCAATGCATTTATTCCTATGACTATAAAGGTCTACAATAGTACATAAAAGCACGCATACATAATAAAACTAAAATGGTTATAATTAATTTATATGACACATCTGCTGAGGGAATCACATGACTTGGTAAATTATTCCATATGTGTATTGACCTGTTTGAGAGACTAATTTCTTTTATATGTATGTGTGTGTGTGTGTATATATATATATATATATATATATATATATATATATATATAGCTTGCTGATGATTCCACAAAATTTGTATTAACTTTGATTACACAATGATAATTTTCAGAATTGAGTATTTGTTCCAGTGAGATACAAGTAAGTGAGACTAGAAAGGAAGAAAGTGTCAAAGTAATAAAAGAAAATAAATAGCTACTCATGAAAGGCATGGATTAGGAGGGATCAGTCTTGTGTTATCTGAAGAACAAAAATAAGAAAATGAGAGAATCAACTCAGTTATTACTTAAAATTGTTGACGTTCTAATAAGCTATGTGTGGTCCGCGTAAATTGGGAGTGGCAAGATGGCCGCCAGTTTGCTTCAGCGGATTGTACAGAGTGTGTGGGCCAATGAGCTGTCCAGTAATATATAGAGATCAGGGGTGTGCTGCCTCTGAAATGAAAAGGAAACTTCCCTGAGAAAATCAAGTGGTCAGTTTCCTGCAGGAAAAAAAAAAAAAACTACATCTGCTTAAAAAATTAAAAAAATAAATAAATCTGAAAATAATGGCTGAAGTTTATGTTATAGTAACAATAATGTAAGGTTTTGTGCGATCAGGTCATAGTGCTGTTTGTATCTCACAGATAAGAGCATATGGTTCTTAAATTGTACTGTTTTACTTAAAAATAAAATGCAGCACTAGCACATAATTTAGATCTCAGTGTAAAAAAAAAAATATTTCAAGTTTTTCTTGAGTGAATTTGCAAACTTTAACCATGTAATTAAAAATGCATCATAGTATTACTATGTTGCCATTTGTAAATGATGCAGTTTAGGGTAAAATCAAATCTCACACTCAACTCATCTTCAACCGCTTAGTCCAATGAAGGGTCACGGAGGGCTGGAGCCAATCCCAGCAGTCATAGAGCGCGAGGCGGGGTACGCCCTGGACAGGACGCTAGACAGACAAACACTTTCACACCCGCACACATATTTTGCATTTGTGTTGACAAGTAGCACATCACAATAAAGAAAAAGACAAAAAAAAAAAAAAAAACTCCAAGGACTGGCAGCAAAAGCTGACAAAAAGACATTAAAGTAAAATGTCCAAATACAAATGAAGTGAAAGTAATACATTTGTATTGTAAAAGTGGCTGAAAATTTCTAATGATAAATCAGTCACTTATTGTTTTAACGCTCCTCTTGCCTAAAAGCTATATCACTTTGATTTTCAATACGTTTACATGTACAAATGTAACTAAAAAAAATATGACAAGTGTCTTATTGCTTGAACTCTCATCTTCAGCTTTGTTCACTTTATTTTTACTAAATGATGGCTTAGTCTTATGGAAAACGTGTCAAACATGCACCAAAGTTGCATGTGCATGTAGTTGAATTAGTTTCTTCCTATATGGTCTGAAATTTCAGAAAATTTCTGAAAAGTTGTAAGATACAAAAGGGTATATTCTCGTGCTGTCACAAATCTCTATTAAGGGTGTCGGAATGCACCAGATTACACACTTTTACAATTTCCTAAATATTTGGTGCAAAGAGAAGACCTGCACCATTTCCATCCAGACCTGCATGTTTAAAAATAATAGAGCCCGACCGATATATCGGGCGGCCGATATAAGCCCTTTTCAAAGTACTCACTATCTGCCGAAATTTTCTCGATAGAACGCCGATAATTTTTCATAAACACAACAGTTACTGAAATAATGTTTGTGTCGGCAATGTAAAATGTCCTTGCACCATTTGTCCAGTAGATGGAGCTCTTCTCCATTCAACTGAGAGCTGCTTACACCCCTGCTTAAATGTGTTCAACGCCGGCCCCGTAGCTTGCCGTCACACTGCACTGATCAGCTGACAAACGCATATAAGTAAGTTTATAAGGATCTATATGCTTATCCTGAACCTATATCTAAGTTGCAGCAACAAGAGGTACAAGATCAGATGTATTTCACAACTCTTTTTAAGGGTATGTACAGTGGTCCCTTGCTTATCGCGGGAGTTACGTTCTAAAAATAACCCGCGATAAGCGAAATCCGCAAAGTAGTCAGCGATATTTTTTGCAATTATCGATGTTTTAAGGCTGTAAAACCCCTCACTTTATACACTTTTCCCAAACAGGCATTAACATTTTCTCACTTTTCTCTCCTGTGTAAACACTCTTTTTCTTCTGGGCGAGAAGATTATGAACAGACACACGCAGAACTCTCCCTTCGCTCACTGCCTCCGGAGGTACGGATGCGGGACCGGCAAAGAATCCAAGTCCTCTCTCAGTGGCCACGGAGCTCTGCGGCTACGGTCAACGTGTGCATCAAAACAGCGAGCGTAGTCTCTGGACCTGTTGCCCGATTTGGCGCAGCTCCGCACAGCAGACAGGAGGGTGGTGTGAGTGGGCCGCTGCTGCGCTTACCGAGCCCGCAGACTCAGTAAGCGCATCGGAGGCAGTGAGAGCAATCGCGGTGATGCTGACCGGTGCCGCGACCAGCCCGCCTGTTAAGAATGCAGAACACAATGCGCTGTTAAAAAAAAAAAACATGCAAAATTGCACCAAAAAAAAATCCGTAAAACTGCGAGACCACGAAAGGTGAACCGCGTTATAGCGAGGGACCACTGTATTTGCTAATTTCACAAAGGTTTAATTCTGGATTGCATTTTTTTTTTACTTGAAAATTCTTCTCTGTTATAAAGTTGATCAATATGAGGACAAAGCTTCAGCTTTTAGCTCATACGTTTGTTTAAGGGTCCAAAAAAGAACATTTTATTAATTAAAAAAAAAAAAATATCTGCTGATTTATCGGCTCTCGGCACATCAGCCGATTTATCGATTATCTGCTTTTTTTTTCATCCAAATATCGTTATCGGCATGGGCCTCAAAAAAATCCTTATCGGTCGGGCTCTAATTTGTATAGTCTATTTCTATTATGCTCCAGAGTACATTTGTTTTATATATATATATATACACGAGGTCTGTCCATAAAGTATCGTACCTTTTTATTTTTTTCAAAAACTATATGGATTTCATTCATATGTTTTTACGTCAGACATGCTTGAACCCTCGTGCGCATGCGTGAGTTTTTCCACGCCTGTCGGTGACGTCATTCGCCTGTGAGCACGCCTTGTGGAAGGAGTGGTCCCGCCCCCTCGTCGGATTTTCATTGTCTGAAAATGACGGAATGAAAAGGATTTTTTTTCCATCAGAATTTTTGTAAGAAGCTGTTAGAGACTGGCACCTAGAAACCATTCGAAAAATTTATCTGGCTTTCAGTGAAAATTTTACGGGCTTCACAGAGAATAAGGACTTTAACTACAGCTTTAAGGACCCATTTAAGGACGGTCGGTGCGCCGAGCTGCGACGATGCGACGATGCGGCACAAACCACTGGATCATTTCTAAGCTGATGGCTCTGTGGATACGAGACCGTTGTGTGCTCTTTCTCTGGTTATCACAAGACCTGGACATCAGCCATTTTCCGGCAGATTTCACTTTTAACAAGAGATTTTTTCATGGAAAGTCGCGCGGAGGCTTCGCGCGTCACGACCGATTCGCTTAGAAATGATCCAGTGGTTTGTGCCGCATTGTCGCAGCTCACAGCGCAGCGCACCGACCGTCCTTAAAGGGGTCCTTAAAGCTGTAGTTAAAGTCCTTATTCTCTGTGAAGTCCGTAAAATTTTCACTGAAAGCCAGATAAATTTTTCGAATGGTTTCTAGGTGCCAGTCTCTAACAGCTTCTGAAAAAATTCTGATGGAAAGAAAAGTCTTTTTCATTCCGCCATTTCCAGACAATGAAAATCCGACGAGGGGGCGGGACCACTCCTTCCACAAGGCGTGCTCACAGGCGAATGAAGTCACGACAGGCGTGGAAACACTCACGCATGCGCACGAGGGTTCAAGCATGTCTGACGTAAAAACATATGAATGAAATCCATATAGTTTTTAAAAAAAATAAAAAGGACCGTTAATTTATGGACAGACCGTGTGTGTGTGTGTATGTGTGTATATATATATATATATATATATATATATATATATATG